>NW_027095472.1:0-164221 GCF_036850765.1 Saccopteryx bilineata | reverse complement strand
ATTCCCACAGGTAAAAAGACTGTGTTGCGCGTTGGCGGTTTTGGAGATCAGGAGACGCATAAACCAAAAATGAGCACAGAGCCCAATATCTGATTGAGAATGATGATACTTTATTGAGAGCTGATTGGGTTCAGGGAGAGGATGATTAGGGATGGGTAAGGAGATTTTCCTGGGTTATGTGGTTCAACTCCTGTGGGTCTAGTGTCTCAGAGACCTGGGAACACTAGGAACACTCTGAGGGGACAAGTGTCTTCACTTCGGTGCTCCCCTCGTGCGTGACCTGGCAGCTGTAGCTGCTGCTGGATTTCCACTTGTCGGGCGTCAGGCTCAGGTAGCTGCTGGCCGCGTACTTGTTGTTGCTCTGTTTGGAGGGCTTGGTGGTCTCCACGCCCTGGGTGACGGGGCTGCCATTGGCCTTCCAGGCCACCTGCACGCTGCCTGGGTAGAAGTCACTGACGAGACACACCAGTGTGGCCTTGTTGCTGCTGAGTTCCTCAGAGGAGGGTGGGAACAGAGTGACCGAGGGTGCTGACTTGGGCTGACCTGTGGGTGGGGGAGGAAGAGGACATCAGACACACAGAACCACCCTGAGAGCTCCTTACCTCAGTGTTGATGTGGGGTCATGTCCTCAGAACCCGATTGTTCCCAGGACAGGTGACCATTCTGGGGTTGAGGCTATGCCAGAGAGACAGTATGAAGGGGAATTCCTCACACAAATCCCCTTCACCCTGGAATATCAGGAGGCTGCAGACCCGCCACCCTGGTCCTGAGACCCACTCGGGCACTGACCATGCACACAGACTTGTAACCTTTTCCTGTTGTGCTGCCTCTTCCAGACATTCTAACCGAGTCTGGGCTGGGGTTTCTGTCCTACCTCAGAGAACGTGATGGTGCACTGACATTCCATGGGGCCAACTTGGGGCTCTTGTGTGCCTTCGTATCAGCTCCTCAGGGGTCTACTCATCCTGAAACCTGCCTCTCCTGGTCTTCTCTCATGGTGAAAATATTTCCCAATCAGAGAGAGTCTGTCTGCCTGTCCTTAGGTCTCTCCCATCTGCAGACTGGACCTGAGGCTTCACTCTGGTGGTGAATTATCGTGATGATCTCACACTGAAGAGTCTGTCCTCTGTTCCCTCAGAGATTTGTGCTACTGGGAAGTGTCTCCTGGAGTCCACGCAGTCCGCCTTCCTTCTGTTCTTTGTTGTCCTTCTCCCAGCCCTTAGCCTCCAGAGCAGTCCTGTCAAACTGTCCTCTCTCTTTCAGGGTCCCGTGGGTCCCAGGCTGGCTAAGCTCTCTGCATAGAAGCCCCACCAGGGAGCCTCCCTACCACCCTAATTTTTTTGATCTTGAATCCTGAGGCCCAAAGCCCTGGAAACTTTCCTATAAGTGTGACCCTGGTGGCCCCGGACTTGGCTCAGAAATATCTTGGCTCCTTAAAAACCTTTCTGTGGTCACCCCTTCAGTCCTCCTAGCGCCCATTTCCCCATGAGATGGGGACACAGGTTCCCTCGAGCAACAAAGCTACTCAAAATGATACCCACATGAGGAGACAGAGAAGAGCAGTGTAGGTCCCAGCCTGGCCCTGGCAGTCTGATAGAAGAGTCTACAGGTCAGCCTGTCCATTTCTCTGCCAGAGGGGTCAGAGTTGAAGGGCTGTGGAAGACCCATGGAGGCAGACAGGACAGTAAGAACAACCATGCAACCAAATCATGACCCCAGACACTGGGATCCTGGGTGGAAGTTTGGCTACAGACTGAGACAAGGCCCAGAAAAAGAGCAAAGTCAGCAGAAAAAAAGCTCAAAGCTCTGGGAGAGCAGGGAAGGAGGGGGAAGGAGAGACTCACCTAGGACGGTCAGCTGGGTCCCTCCGCCGAACACCCAACACTGTGACACAGGCTCGTACAAAAACCTCTCTCTGGGAGGTCCTGCCCCCTATCCCCCTGAGCCCCCCACCTGCAGCTGTGATGGAAGAAGCCTGTGTCATGCCCCAGGCTGGTGCCTGCTCTGCATGGGGAATTACAGCCCCCACCACACCCAGAGTTCATCCACTACATGTAACAGGACAGGTGACTCCACGTGCTGTCCTGGCAACCCTGAAAAATCAGGAACCCGAATGTATCTGTTGTCTAGAGCATATTTCCACGAACGTCAGCACGCTTGGCAATGATTTCTTGGAATGCATTTTTGTCAGTGAAGAGTGAGGTTCATGGAAGTGAACAGGAGGTCTCTTGGTTCAGGGTTGAGAGGACACGATCGCTGGTAAAGTCAGAATTTGGTGTGTCTCTAATCTTTCTAGGACTAGGCAAGGGCCCTGGAGAGCAGTAGCCATCGGAAGCGTCCCAGGGACTCCAGCTGGATCGTGAGGTTTCAGCCTCACCTTTCCTGGGGAATGTTAATATGGCATTGCCCTGAGAAGTTCTCAAGTTGTACTGCAAGTCATGCCAGTCTGCGCACACAAAGTGGCATTTTTGGTAGACTCCCCTGCCACACCCAGAATCTGGGGTCATAGATTGAGGGTCTGGTGGTCCAATGATGCCCTGAATGATTCAAGGAAACCATGAGCAGCACTCCAACCATGGCCCTAAATCCTACATCCTACTTGAGGGAACCCAGAGCAATGGTCTATTTTAGGCCTCTGACTGAAGAGGCACAGAGTGCGCACTGAACATGTTGTCATCCATGATAGGAGCCACTGCTGCTCCTGGCGTCATGTCATGTCGGGGAACCCAGGAGGCACCTGAAGAGGCTCCCAGTGGATAAATAGCATGACTTGCTAAGAGCCTGCCATCGTCACTAGAGAATCACGGCAGTGCATTCTCAGGGCAGATCCGTTCATAGTTTAGAGCTCGTGTTGGGATTAAACATTAGTCCTCATTGTCGATTAGTGAAAATCATGTCATTGTATTGTAATTTGGTAAATAAAAAGAAGGAATCTGCATTTCATCTGTTTTATTTTAATACAAACACACCCTGGTTGAGATAAGGGCAACTGTATGCACCGGGGTCTGAGCCACGTGGGTGTGGAGCACTGAGCTGAGGGTAGGGGATCTGGGTGCGTTGCTGGGGAAGCCTGAGGGTGCTGTATCCCTGAGGGCACACTCACGCTGCCTTGGGGGGTTTTGTCCTGTCTCAGTTCACTCCTGAATTCCCATTGACACCCCCTCCTTTGGACATCATGGGGTGCCCTTTCGGTGCCCAGGAGGGTGCCTTTTGTGGTTTCTTGTCCACGTCAAGATGACTGATGCCACCTGTTCCGTACATAAACCACCTGTTTCTGTTCACAGGACTAGTCAGTGTCTTTACTTAGTTAGATTCATTGTGGAAGGTTGAGAACTGTACTTTTAGCCTGTGTTGTTGTAAGATTTCTGCAGCTCTATAATGTCAGGATAAGGAAAACCCTCACTCTGTACTGTTTCTCCATACTGGGTGTCCTCAGGGAGCAGAGAAGTGAAATCTTTGTTCCACTAAGAGTATGGCTCGTCCTATGGGTCTTCTTTTCCCCTATTTCTACCTTAGACCCACTGCTGCCCTCTGGACCCTCCTCCTATGTCCCCGACTCAGAGGCAGTGCCCAGAAGCCTTCCCTCAGCCCTTCCCTATCCCAGTGACAAGGACTGCGTCCAGACCTGACCCCACAGGAGGATGCACCTTCTGGGTCATGGTTCGCCAGTAAAAGAGCCACTGGACCCAGAGGAGTTAGGTGGGTGGGTGGCCTGGGAAACAGGATTTCATGCTGGAGCTTCCTCTTCCATGGGGGCTGCCACCCCTCAGCCCAGAGACATGGTCGACACAGAGCACACGTCAGAAATGTCAGATGATAGATGATCAGGTCTTTATTCGGGAGAAGGAGAAGTGGGGAGGGAGTGAGACCTGCCCAGTCTGAGCAGACCAGGGCAGGAGTCTCAGGGCTACATTGGGGAGAGCGGAATGTGGTGTCTGGCCGAGAGTTATTGGCTCAGAGTCCTAGGAACACTCTGAGGGGACAAGTGTCTTTTCTTCGGTTTTCCCCTCGTGCGTGACCTGACAGCTGTAGCTGCTGCTGGATTTCCACTTGTCCGGCGTCAGGCTCAGGTAGCTGCTGGCCGCGTACTTGTTGTTGCTCTGTTTGGAGGGCTTGGTGGTCTCCACGCCCTGGGTGACGGGGCTGCCATTGGCCTTCCAGGCCACCTGCACGCTGCCTGGGTAGAAGTCACTGACGAGACACACCAGTGTGGCCTTGTTGCTGCTGAGCTCCTCAGAGGAGGGCGGGAACAGAGTGACCGAAGGTGGGGACGGGGGCTGCCCTGTGGGGTGGGTGAAGGACCGGAAGTTAGAGGCTCAGTATCCATTTCGGCAGATCTTTACCTAGCTTTAATGTGGGACCAATTTCTCAGGTCCAGAGAATGGACCTCAGTTTGGCTTTTGCTATCCTTTGTCATGTCACTGATGGGAGGTGACACGTAACTCCCGTAGGAAGAATCCTCGTCATGCCTGACTTGGGGGTCCTGGTCCCATGTCGCCCATCCTTTCTTCCTCAGGCTCACAGTCCTCATGAGCTCCCAGCCCTCCCTCTGCTACCGCTTTCTGGCTTTTTCACCTTGACAGCTTATCTGCCATCAGAGACCTGGGCCATCTGTCTGTCTGAGGTGTCCCAGCTGATTGCCCTCCCCAGGGTCTTCACACAGGACGTGTGTCTGTTCTGGGTTTCTACTTTCCTTCTTTTGAGAAGGGCGTTTCTTACTCCCATTTCCCTGCTCTCATGGGTGCAGCCCTCTGCTCCCCTCCCCACAGAGAACAGTCCTGAGCTCCAGATTTGGGGATGGGGTGATAGCTACTCTTCTGGATTCAGGGGTGAACTTGGGTTTTTCTGAGTCTTGACTGCTCTGTTCTTACTCTGGTTCTCGGTCTGTTCTGAGGGTTCTTTGTTCTCAGTAAAGTGATCCTAGGGGAATCTGACTGTCTTAGGACATTCTTCTTTTTGAATATGCCTGTTCTTGTCACGTATCCAAGGAGGCATCCCCAGCCTCTGTTCTGGACATCTGTTCTGACATTTCTTCTCCCGTGGTCATAGGAGTCAGCAATCACTAGCGCCTCCAGATTGCCCTGACACCTGTTCTGCGTGAGGGACCTCCCGCTCTGGAGACGGAGGGGGGAGCCAGCACTCCAGGCCATCTCATGGGAGACCAGCTTTCAGTGTTTCACCTTGCCTTGATAATCCATTTCTTTCCACGTTCCCAGTGAAGACTCAAGCTCCTCACTGAGCTTCACCTCACTCTCAAAAGAGACACAACATAGAAATGACGCACAATTTCAGTATAGTGTGTCACAGCTTAGCACCCGTGCTCCATAGCCCCGGAAGCCCAGCCAGAGTCCTTCTCTCACGGTCAGTCAGCCCCTAACCCTCCTAAGACCCCGGGGCCCAGAGACCGGTGGAGACCTCCATCCCAGAGGCTCAAGGAGAATGTCCCCTGAGAGAGATCTCAGGGTCACAATGAGAGAAAGGGCAGAAAACGGTGCCTGGGAGACCTCTCTCATGTCCGAGCAGGTCCTCAGAGACCGAACAGGGATCAGGGAGTTGCGGCAAACAGAAAGAAGGTGAAGGTTACAAAGGCCGGGGTGAAATAAATCCCATTTCGGTCTAAATGGAAAAACGTGAAAAATGAACCCCCAATTTACTGTGAACCCAGAGCTGGAGGAGAAGGGGAGACTCACCGAGGACGGTCAGCTGGGTCCCTCCGCCGAACACAGCACACTGTGACACAGCCTCGAACACAAACCTCCTGTCACCCTCCCCTACCGCCTGCCCAGGCCCACCTGCAGCTGCACAGGAGCCCTAAGACCAGCCTCCTTGTCACGGGGGCTGATCGGGAGAGGGGAGGGTGAGGGGGTGGCTCTGGGGATGGATTTCAATTCAATGGACTTGTAGGATTCCCTGCATCCTAGGTTATTGTGAAGTAGCATTGCAGAGAAAGATCTAATAGGAACTTAGAAGTTTCATCTAATTCCATCTTAGGGGAGGAGTGTGCCGTGTCCCAGCTCATGACATATCGTCATGGAGAAGTTGGTGAACAGGCCTGTTTATGCACCGGGATCATGGAGCTGGGACCCCTTTTCAGTGCTGGGAATTCTGGGGAGTCCTAATGCCCTCACATTCTCAGGAATAAGGTTGGATAGGGTTTTGGGGGTGAAAATGGGAAGTGTGGTGGGGAGGGGGTGTCACATTCACCCTCAGCACGCGGAACTTTTCTCAGTGTCCTGCACTCCAGTGTTTTTGCCCTGTGTTGGCCAGCCTCAGGGTACAGTGGGACAGTCACTGAAATCTTCTCAGCAGTGTTGGTGTAGCTCTTCTCTTTTTGTGGGTGCAGGGGCTGAATTAGCTCTGGAACTGACTATTCCGTGCTTCTTGCCATGCGGGAGTGTCTCACTGCTCCCGCACCGTTTCTTCTGTGGTAGTAAGGTGTATTTTGTTGTCTTTTCCAACTCCACCTTTTTTCTTTTTTTAAAAAATAGTGTTTATTTGATTTTGGAGAGAAGGGAGAGAAAGGGGAGGGAAACATTGATTTGTTGTTCCACCCATTTATGCTTTTATTGATTTATTCTTGTATGTGCCCTAATGGAAAATGGAACTTGCAACCTTTGCATATCAGAACGATGCTCTAACTAACTGAGGTATCCGGGCAGGGCTTCTTCTACAGTCTTCTTATGAATGACACATGTCCTGCTTCACAAATTCACTTGCACAACCTGGGAAACACATTGTACCCCTGGACTGAAACTGCATGCTGCTAGTGGGGTCCCAACGCACAGGGCTCACTCAAGGGGCACACAGGCCTGTCATCTCTTTTTTTTCTGACACAGTGTTTCTCTCAGCGAATACTCTTTCATCCTCCCCAGGTCAGCCCCTGGTTGTGGCCAGACTCCCTCCCACGCCCTTCCTCAGGTTTCCAATCCCACTCTCATCCTGGACCGGCAAGTCCTATGTCTTGGTTGTCTCTGGATCCCACAACCCAGGACTGCAGTGACAGGCCTGTCCATGCTCGTGTCCACTGTGGTCCCTGCTGTAGCATCTTCTGCCTGAGCTGAGCTTTCCTGGATTCATTCAGAACAATACCCTCTAAGGGCATTTTGCAAAAGGGCTTGTGTCTTTCTGAAGAAAACGTGTGTGAGTATATGTTTTTGTGCATTGTATGCGTGTGTATTCCTGTGTGTGTGCGTATGTCTGTGTGCTTGTGCATGTGTGTGTTAAAACTCAGATTGAAGTCCTCTATAGATGAGTAATTTACAGAGTAGTCAGGTGCCCATTCTGAGAATCTGACTGTTGTTTTGACAGTGGTGCAGGCTGGTCGCCCTAGATGATGGGACACTGGATCTTGTGGTGGGATCAGTGATGGTCCGATCTGAGAGGGGATGGAGAGAGATCTGTCTTGTCTCCGAGGCACCTTTCATACACCTCAGACCCTGGTAACAATGTGGCAAGTGTTACCAGGGTGTTATGGGGGGAGTGTGATAGCGAGTCACCTGGGCACAGAGAGTGACGGGGTGTGGCATGTCAGCAGGAGACTGGTAACTGAAGCGCAGTGCGTGTCCCTGGGAAGCAGGAGGGGGCAGCTGCTGTAAGCCCCAATAGCATCTCTTGGCTGTGAGGATGAGAAATTTCCTGATGTGGTAGATGCCATGGAAGGCATGTGAATGGGAAGACTGAGGATTTTGTGTGTGGGGGGGATCTAGTGGGATTCTATGGGGACCGAGGGAAGAGGACCTTTTTCGTGGACTGTGTTCACAGGAGGAAGCACGGTTCAGGAAGTTGCCGAGGTGGGCTCTCCTGAGTCATGCTTTCCTTATCCTCTGTTTTGGAACATTCTGAGTAGGAGTCAAATTCCCCCTTCAGTCAACATGAAGAATTTCTGTTGGCTATTTTCTAACCAGTAAATGGACTATATTAAACTTTGGGATGGTAGGGTTCTGGAAAACAATATATAAAAGTAAAATGAGCCCAGATCCTGATATCTGATTGAGAATGATGATACTTTATTGAGAGTAGATTGGTTCAGGGAAAAGGGTTACTGGGTTTGGGTAAGGAGATTTTGCAGGGGTCATGTGGTTCCATCATCCAAGGGTTGGGGGAATCAGGGCCCTAGGAACACTCTGAGGGGACGACTGTCTTCTCCACGGTGCTCCCCTCGTGCGTGACCTGGCAGCTGTAGATGCTGCTGGATTTCCACTTGTCGGGCGTCAGGCTCAGGTAGCTGCTGGCCGCGTACTTGTTGTTGCTCTGTTTGGAGGGCTTGGTGGTCTCCACGCCCTGGGAGACGGGGCTGCCATTGGCCTTCCAGGCCACCTGCACGCTGCCTGGGTAGAAGTCACTGACGAGACACACCAGTGTGGCCTTGTTGCTGCTGAGCTCCTCAGAGGAGGGCGGGAACAGAGTGACCGAGGGTGCAGACTTGGGCTGACCTGTGGGGTGGAGGAAGGACGGAAGGTTAGAGGCTCTGTATCTATCTTCAGAGGCTCTGACTTCAGTCTTGGTGTGGGTCACATGGTCAGGAGGACCCAATCTGGTCTTCTAGTTCAGTGACCACTTTGGGTTTGAGGCTTATGGTAGAGAGTTTGGTTTGAGATTTTCTTCAGATAAGTCCCCTCTATCCTGGGCTATCAGGACGGTGGAGACCCAGCATCACTATCCTCAGACCCAGTTAGGCACTGGCCATTTTCATAGATTGCTGACCTTCACCCTCTTGTCTGTCTCCCACCATTAGGATAGCTCTGTGTGTGGATGTCTGTCCTTCATCAGAGAAGGTGATAGTGCTCTGGTGTCCTGTGGAATCAATCTTGGGGTATTTGTTACCTCTGTAGCTGCTCTGAGCCTTTTTTTTAAGGGGTCGATTTCTACTGAAGAATGCCTCTCTTGGTCCTTGCTATTGGGGGAAATATTACTGATCAGGGAGAGTCTGTCTTCCTGTCTTTAGGTCTCTCCCACCTGCAGACTTGATTGAAGGTTCCCCTCTGGTGGTTTGATTATCCTGAGGATTTCATGCTGAGGTATCTGCCCCTGTTCCCTCAGAGATTTGTACTGCTGGGGAAAGTATCCCTCAAGACCCTTCAGGATCCCCGCCCACCCCTCCCTTGTCTTCCTCCTCTACAATCTTAGCCTCCAGTGTGTTCCCCTTCTCACTCTATCCTCCCTCCTGTCCCTGGCTACCTAGAGACTCTGCATGGAAGATCCTGAGAGACCTGGGGGGTCCCCTTCACCCTATGTCATTCCCATTTCTGGATCCCAAGACCCAAAGCCCCAGGAGCCCTCTTTGTACATCTGGCCTCTCAGCCCTCATGGATCTGAGTCCCTTAAGGTTTCAAGGTGGTTTTCCTCATTTTTCCCCCCTGTCGGTGAGGTTTTCTAATCACCTCATTGATAAAGCTGGTCCACAAGAGACAAAAAAAAAAAAAAAAAAAAAAAAAAAAAGGCTGAGAGACCCACCGTTCTCCTGGCCCTTTTGGGGCCTGGTCAGTCTCCTGTCTGGGGTCAGAGGTGAAGAAAGCAGCTAAGGCAAGCAGCAGATTCTACTAGAGAGGGGAAGAGGCCAGTCCCCCTGGAACCCCTCTCTGGGATTAGTCTGGGCTGGGGTTAAGAGAAGATACAGAAAAACAGCAGAAAATTGCCCAATTTTGGGGGAGAACAGTAAAGTAGGTAGGAAAAGAGACTCACCTAGGACGGTCAGCTGGGTCCCTCCGCCGAACACACGACACTGTGACACAGGCTCATACAAAAACCTCTTTCTGGGAGGCCCCTGCCCCACCCCTTGGGTCCCCACCTGCAGCTGTGATGGAGGAAGCTTAGACCACTGCTCCAGGCTGGTGTCTGCCCAGTAGGGGAGCCCATATGCCTGCCCTGCCCACTCCTAGCACAAAACACAGCAGGTGACCCCTTATGCCCAGCAGCTGCATTCTTGGAAAAGCTGCCTGAAGGAAGTGGGAATGTTGGAGGTGATTTTCCCACTAGCCATTGCTCAGGTGTGGGTTTGAGTTTACAAGAGGGCTTTTGCTTCCCTAAGGAGTAAAGAGATCTCTGGAAGAAATATGGCTTCTCTTCTGTATAGAGTTGACAGAACCCTGATCCACTGGTGAGACCACAGGATGAGGGCAGGAGGCACCCTCAGATGTCTCTAGTCCCCCCACAAGAAGTGCAGGTTGCCCTGGAATGGATTGGCCATAAGAGTATTAATCTGACCCCAGCTGGAACTCCGTGGGTCTCCCCTTTCCGACTCCCCAGGGTTCTCCTAGATTGGGACAGGAATCTCTAGGGAGACCTGGGCTGGTTCTAGGAGGACATGCCAACCTTAATTTTCAGGGAAAACTTTTAGGATCCCCCGTGCCTCCTCAGGATCTCATCTGATTTTTTTTTGCTGTGTCTGGGAGTGTCTTATTCAGAAAGGAGGTGTGAGCTAGCCTTTCGATAGTGGTCCTTGTGTACCACCCACTAAAATGACCCAGGCTACAGGGGGCAAATATTCCTTTACAAGCCTGAGATGAGAGAGGCACAAGCTGGGCCTAGGACATATTGTTACAACAGAAAACAGGAGTTACTGAAGTCTGCTGGGATGATACTGGAGGATCCTGGGGCCACCTAAGAAGGTTACGCTTTCATCATCAAGAAGAGTGGATTCAAACACAATATGCACATGTACAGCCTAGAGTTCACCAGGATTCTCAATATTAATTGTTTACCTTCAGAAAATTGTAGGAACCAGGTCATCATTTTATAATCTGCTCTATTAAGGGAAAGACCAAGCATTTATATAAATCTATATATTTGACTAAACTATGAAACACACTCCTGGGAGAGCAGAGAATATCTGAAAGGCCTCCCTTAGTTGCAACCTTCCCAGAAGAAAGGATGACAGATCTGAAATAGTGCCCTTGGCATTCCATCCCAACTGATGAACCTGGGATTTGAGCATCAGAGGGAAGATGACTTCATTCAATGAGCTATAATTTTACATGGGCATCTTGGATGGAGGTAGCCAAACATCCTAGGAAGTGTTCTCATCAAAATGTCACACCTGAATCTTGACAATCCTTTCTATCTCAGAACCATTTTGCAGGAAAACGAAGCAGAGAGTCCCACCTAGGTAAAGCTCGGGGAGGCTGGGGACTGCATCTTGACCATGGGAGACTCCCTAAGACCGGAAACTTGACCCCTGCAGCCACTTCTTTGTAAGGAAAAGTTAGAGTTATTTGGGAGATACTTACAGACCTAGTATTCACCATCACTATGTCAAACTTTATCTAATCCTCATATGTAAAGAAAACAAACAGGTCCTTGATGGTTAGCTCAGTTGGTTAGAGCATCATCATCAAACATCAAAGTTACAGGTTTGATCCCCATTCAGGACACATACGGGAAGGGACCAGTGAATGCACAACTAAGTAGCACAACAAATAAATGCTTCCCTCTCTCTTTATCTAAAATCAATCCATTAAAAAAAAGAAAACAAACAAAAATGACTAAATATAACTGTACCAAAAATATAATCAAGGAAATACACTATGACAAGTATGAGCCATTTGATGAGAAACTAATTCTTTTTTTTTTTTTTTTGGTATCTTTCTGAAGCTGGAAACGGGGAGAGACAGTCAGACAGACTCCCGCATGTGCCCGACCGGGATCCACCCAGTACGCCCACCAGGGGCGACGCTCTGCCCACCAGGGGGTGATGCTCTGCCCCTCCGGGGTGTCGCTCTGCCGTGGCCAGAGCCACTCTAGCGCCTGGGGCAGAGGCCAAGGAGCCATCCCCAGCGCCCGGGCCATCCTTGCTCCAATGGAGCCTTGGCTGCGGGAGGGGAAGAGAGAGACAGAGAGGAAGGGGGGGGGGGGTGGAGAAGCAAATGGGCGCTTCTCCTATGTGCCCTGGCCGGGAATCGAACCCGGGTCCCCCGCACGCCAGGCCGACGCTCTACCGCTGAGCCAACCGGCCAGGGCCGAGAAACTAATTCTTTATATTAAGAAATAATAGAAAATTTCTGCTCAGGTTTGATCATGATATTGTAGTTATTACTTAGGTTTTACTTTCAGCACACCAACGAAACATTTACAGATGAAAAGTTATGATATCTGGGATTTGTTTCAAAACATTGCATGAGAGAGGAGTTATTCTGTCATGGGTGGGTCAGCATCATCAGCGAATCGGTGATTTGGGGAGACTTGTTGATAGACATGTGGGGTCATTTTTATTCACCTGCCTTTTTAATTTTGTGTTCCAAGTTTTCCACAATAAAAATAATTACAAAAAGTAAATAGGAAATCAGTGTAAGGATAGTATCAGAGGTCATTAGACCCTGGCATTCTAGCAGCGCCATCAAGATGTGGGATACCTGGGTGGTCCCTTCCCTAAAGGGACCTCAACATTCAGATTCATGAATGGGGTCAGATATGCTGTGGGACACTAGGACCCCCTAATCTTCCTTCCACCTTTTAGGCTGTGATTGAGGCAAGGGTACTTGAGATCAAGCTCCAAGGCTGCCCCTTCTTCTGTTCTATTATGGTTCTAGAGCTCCCTGTCCTGACAGTCTCTGTCCCTGGGCTGTCCTGGACACCGGCAGTTGTGGAAAGGGTAGATCCATGCCGCTGATGACGCGAAGGTTCATGCAGGGAGGCCCGAGAGAGGCCGGGAGCTGTGGCCCAGCAGCCTCTTGGACTTGCACGTCTGTGAGCTGACCCCACCATCTCAGGGACTTGAGAGGGAGTGTGTCTCTGACACCAGGCTGCAGGTGCACTAGGAGCTGAGCCACAGTGAGCGATGATTGAGGGGAACAGTGCACAGAGGATCTGAGGATGCTGCGTCACCAGGGAAGCTCGACCTTGCTATGGCCCTCAGATCACACTCACTCTGCCCTGAGATAATCTGCCCCCCCCCCATAACTCTAATCCTGCTTTTGAACTGATCTCTCTCCTCGGGAAAATCAGGGATGCTTTCTCTGGACGCAGGATGGTGCCCTTTGTCATTGACTCGGTGTTGTTGTGCTCCCACCTCATGCAGCTGAAATCATTGGCTCCATCCATAATCCAACCGTAAATGAACTCTCTCCATGACCCAGTTCGCTGTCCACACTCTTCATAATTAAGGTTCCTACCCACTGGCTAGGGTAATGTTGAGCCTGACATTGATCCCTAAAACATCTGAACATAAACCTGTGACTCTGCTCATTTCTCTCTGATTCCTCCTCAGGGCACCTGGATCCTTCTCACTCAACCCTTCTCACTTCCCCGGTGACAAGGAGTCTATCCCAGGGGCCAGCCCCATAGGACAAGTTCCTGCCCTGGGTCAGGGGTTCTAGCAGCACTCAGAGTCTACGGGGTTACTGGGGGAAACAGTGGAGGGGCAATGGTAAATAAGATTTCATGTTGTAACTGTCCCCTTCCTCGGTTAATCACCCTTTAACCTAGAGACCCAACCAGGCACAAATGCACATCAGATATGTCAAATGGTAAATGATCAAGTCTTTATTGAGAAGTAGAAATGGGGAGGGAGTGAGACCCACCCAGATTGGTCTTTCCTGGGTAGGACTCTCAGGAGTAGAGTAGACAGTTGGAGAAAGGGGTGCCTGAGGAGGACCCCCAAGGGTGGGGACCTCATGGTCTCAGGAACACTCTGAGGGGACGACTGTCTTCTCCACGGTGCTCCCCTCGTGCGTGACCTGGCAGTTGTAGCTGCTGCTGGATTTCCACTTGTCGGGCGTCAGGCTCAGGTAGCTGCTGGCCGCGTACTTGTTGTTGCTCTGTTTGGAGGGCTTGGTGGTCTCCACGCCCTGGGAGATGGGGCTGCCATTGGCCTTCCAGGCTACCTGCACGCTGCCTGGGTAGAAGTCACTGATGAGACACACCAGTGTGGCCTTGTTGCTGCTGAGCTCCTCAGAGGAGGGCGGGAACAGAGTGACCGAGGGTGCAGACTTGGGCTGACCTGTGGGGTGGGATGGGGCAGGAGGTCAAAGGCTCAGTATTGGTCCTAGGAGCCCTAGACATCAGTCTTGATGTGGGTACTGTTTCATGAGGTCCTATGAGGAACCCTAGTTCAGGAACAACCCCAGATCTGAGGGTCCATGCCATGGCGAGCAGTTTGGGATGCTCCTAAAGCAATTCCCCTTTTTCCGGGGAAACCCTGACATAGGACACTTGCCAACACCTTTCCTTTTGGATCCCTTTCTGCCACACAGACTCTCAACCTCTTGTCTCTGCCTTTTCCTAATATTCAAAGAGGGTCCGTCTTTGTCTGCCTGTCTGTCTGTCCCCAGAAAAGATGACATGAGCTCTGTATATCACTCCTGTTGGTCCAATCTGTGGACACACCTGACCTGATACTTTTGTGCTGGGCCTTAGATTCTTTGCTCTAAGGGGTCAGTTAAATCTATCTCTCCTGCATCCTCTCTAACTGGGTAGGACCTTTGCTGATCAAACAGAAGTATGTCTGTCTGTCCTTGGGACTCCCTATTCTATAGTCCTTTGGTATCCCCCCAACTTGAGAAAAATGGGTCATATGACTGGAGTTTTCACACCATAGATTCTGCCTTTCTTTGTGTGAGGAAGTGTGTCCCGCAGAGACCCAGGCGCCACCTTGTCCTCATACCCTGTCCTTCCCTGACCCTTCTTCTGCCACCTTCTCCTCCCTCCTGTGTCCTTCCTCCTGCAGGGATCCCTGGGTCCCAGGCCGGCTCAGGGTTCTGCATGGCAGCTCTATGCAGGCCCTGGGGAGCCTTCCACCCCTGAAATATTCCCGGCCATTGATATGAGTCCCACAGTCCCGGGGACCTCTCCTGAACCTCTGACTTGTGGGTCTCTAGCCTTGACCCTGAGGATTTTGAGTCCTTCTAAAGTCTCCATGTCGTCGCCTTCTCAGTAGTCCTTATACTCTCTTCCCCTTGAGATGGGGTCTGCTATTGAGCCCCAGAAATAAACCTCATCTAATAGGAGCCCATCAGAGAACACAGGCAGAGTCTGTTAAGAGTCCAGCCTGACCCTGACAGACAGCCTGCTCCTGACAGACACATAGAAGAGTTGACAGGTAACTGTGTCCACTCCTCTGGGGTCAGAGGTGAGGAGCTGATGGTGAGCAGTGGAGGCAGACAAGACAGTAAGAACAGGGATGGGAAAAGGTCAGAGTTCAAGGGCTGGGACCCAGGGTGAAAGCTAGCCCACAAGCTGATACAAGACCAGAAAAAGAGCAGTAACAGCAGAAAATTTCCCAAAGCTGTCAGACAGCAGCGAAAGAGGGGGAAGAGGAGACTCACCTAGGACGGTCAGCTGGGTCCCTCTGCCAAACACGAAACACTGTGACACAGACTCGTACAAAAACCTCTCTCTGGGAGGTCCTGCCCCACCCCTGAGCCCCCCACCTGCAGCTGTGATGGAGGAAGCTTGGGCCACTGCCCCAGGCTGGTGTCTGCTCTTGGTGGGGCACACACACTGCCCACCTCCACTCCCCAGCAGATCACAGGACAGATGACACAGACTTTTGTACAACAGAATTGTTGGAAGCAATTTCCCAAAAGGAATTTGGTGTCTGATATGTTGTTCCTACGACTGGCTCCTGGGATTTGGGATGGGCTTGGAAGGCATTTGAGTTACTACAAGTGAGGTTCCATGGGAATGGATGGCGTGTGTCTTCTCTATATGTCCACACAGCCCTAATCCTTGGGGAGAGAGTGAGGGGAGGGCAGAGTGCATTCCTTATCCCCTAACCTCCTTCCCAGGGAAAGGCAGGTTGGCCTGTGTACAGATTTGACTGGCAGCTTCCTATTTCCCCAACCATCAAATCAGGGGCTCAGCTTTATCTTCCCTAGGGACAACCTAGTTTGGGACTGTACTGGATGAAGTCAGGGTGGCCCTGTAGGAAATATCAACCTGTCCTTTAGTGTGATCTTGGGAGTATCCCTGCCATCCTTCAATCTGGTCTTACGCTGGGACGTCTGGTAGTAGCGCTGTTGCTTTCTTTCATTCTAATGAAGACATAAACAGCACCTTCCTCCCTTGCTCCACATGTTGGCTGACATCACCTGCTCCATCCATAAACCAATCATAAACACTCTCTCCCTGATCTGACTTTAGCTGTTAAAACTTCATGATGGTGGCCCCCGCTCCCTGCTAGGGTCACCCTGAGCCTGACCTTGGTCAAGTCTCATCAGAACATAAACTGAGCTTCCTTGTGCCTCACCCTCACCCCATGGTCCCTGCACCAGTAACCATGCCTTGAAGAGTGTTCTGAGGCTCCCTGAGTTGGTAGGGAGCATGAACACGATCGGGCAATTGTTAGGTTAGATAATATTAAACTGTTTCTCTGCTGCAAGATTTATCAGTATCTTTACTTAGCTAACATGCACGGTCAAAGTTGATGATTGTACTTATGAAATGCATTGTTCAAAGCTTTCCAACGTCCATGGCGACGGGCCAACCATAAACCTCTCACTTGGTAATGTCTTTTCCTATTGGATTTATCAATGGGCCAGAGGAGTTCAGTGTCTGTTCCTAAAGGCCATAGACTTGGCTCAAGGGTTTCTTCCCCCATCTTTCCATCTGTAGCCCACAGATGCCCTCAGGGTCCCTCTTCATTTCCCCTGATCCCCACTCACAGCCCCTGGATCTCTCTCATTCAGCCTTCGTCCCTTCCTAGGTGTCAAAGACTACATTTGGGGGTCCAGCCTGCAGGACAAGTTCCTGCTCTGGGTGATGGCTCCTTCTGGTACTCAGAGCTGATTCAAGTCCTTGGTGGGTTGGTTGAGTGGTTGACGGCTAGAGGGAATCTCAGGTCATTACTTTTCTGCCCTGTATTATGGACCTTTTAACTTAGAGACTCCCAGAGAACAGAACACACATCAGAAATGTCGGATGATAAATGATCAGGTTTTTATTAAGGAGAAGGAAAAGTGGGGAGGGAGTGAGACCTGCTCAGTCTGAGCGAACCAGGGCAGGAGTCTCAGGGCTACAGTGGGAGCTGGAGGAAAGGGTGTCTGTCTGAAGAGGCCCCCAAGGGTGGGGGACCCATGGTCCTAGGAACACTCTGAGGGGACGATCGTCTTCTCCACGGTGCTCCCCTCGTGCGTGACCTGGCAGCTGAAGCTGCTGCTGGATTTCCACTTGTCGGGCGTCAGGCTCAGGTAGCTGCTGGCTGCATACTTTTTGCTCTGTTTGGAGGGCTTGGTTTCCTCCACGTCCTGGGTGACGGGGCTGCCATTGGCCTTCCATTCTATGGTCACATTGCCTGGGTAGAAGTCACTGACGAGACACACCAGTGTGGCCTTGTTGCTGCTGAGCTCCTCAGAGGAGGGCGGGAACAGAGTGACCGAAGGTGGGGACGGGGGCTGATCTGTAGAGTGAGGGAAGGGCTGTGGGTCAGAGAATACTGCGCCACCTGAGAGCTCCCGGTCTCAGTCTTGATGTAGGTACAGTTTCATGAGGTCCTATCAGAACCTCTAGTTCAGGGACCACTCTGGGTCTAAAGGTCCATACCATGGGGGACAGTCTGGGGTATTCCTAAAGCAGCTTCCCATTTTCCTGAGATAGCACACCTCCCATCACCTGTCCTTTTGGACACCTTTCTGTCACACTGACGTCTGACTCTCACCCTATTGGCTCTGCCTTTACCTGATAAAAGACAGGGTCTGTTATTGTCTGTCTGTGTGTCTTCAAAAAAGGTCATGTGATCTCTCTGGCCTCCATTTTGGGTCAATCCGTGAACATTTCTGACCTGATATTTTTGTGCTGGGCGTCTTAGGGTCTTTGGGGTCAGTTTCTCCTCCCCCCAAATCTCTGATTCCTGCACTCTCTTTGTTGATGAAACAGAAGTCTGTCTGTCCTTCGGTCTCTCACATTGTACACTTGAGATCCCTCCACCCCCGGCAAATTGGCCATATCACCAGAGCTTTTATGCCATAGACTCTGCCTTTTTTGTGTGAGGAAGTGTGTCCTGCAGAGACTAGGTGCCACCTTGTCCTCATACCCTGTCCTTCCCTTACCCTTCCTCTAGCACCTTCTCCTCCCTCCTGTGTCCTTTCTCCTGCAGGTTCTCTGGGTCCCAGGCCATCTCGGGGTTCTGCACGGCAGCTCTATGCATGCTCTGGGAAGCCCTTCTACACCTGTGACATTCCCTGCCTTTGATTATGGTCCCACTGTCCCAGGGACCTTATCTGAACCTCTGACCTGTGTCTCTAGCCTTGACCCTGAGGGTTCTGAGTCCTTCTTAAGACTCCAGGTGGTCACCTTCTCAGCAGTCCTTAGTCTCTCTTCCCCTTGTGATGGGACACTAGTGACCCCCAGAAATAAATCTGGTTCAACAGGATCCCAGAAGGGGAAACAGAACAGAGCCTGTCTAGTCCAGCGTGACCCTGACAGAGCGACAAAGGAGTTGACAGGTCATCTTGCTCATGTCTCTGTCTCTGGGTCAGAAGTGAAGGACTGATGGTGAGCAGTGGAGGCAGGCAGGACAGTAAAAGCAGGGGTGGGAAAAGTTCAGGGTCCCAAGGGCTAGGACCTGGGGTGAAAGCTAGCCCACAAGCTGAGACAAGACACAGGAAAGAGCAGTAACAGCAGAAAATTTCCCAAACTCCTGGGAAAGCAGGGAAGGAGGGGGAAGGGAAGACTCACCTAGGACGGTCAGCTGGGTCCCTCCACCGAACACGATACACTGTGACACAGGCTCGTACAAAAACCTCTCTCTGGGAGGCCTGCCTCACCCCTGCCCCACCTGCAGCTGTTTATGGAGGAAGCTTGGGCCACTGCCCCAGGCTGTTGTCTGCTCTGCAAAACATACATGCACTGTCCCCTCCCCCCAATAGATCACAGGATAGATGACACAGACTTTTGTACAACAGAATTGTTGGAAGCAATTTCTCCAAAGGTACTTGGTGTCTGTTATGCTGTTCCTACTACTGGCTCCTGGGATTTGGGATGGGCTTGGAGGGCATTAGTGTCACTAGGAGTGAGGTTCCATGGGAGTGGATGGCACATGTCTTCTCTGTATGTCCACACAGCCTTAATCCTTGGTGAGAGCATGAGGGGAGGGCAGAGCATATTCCCCACCCCATACCCTCCCCTTCTAGGGAAAGGCAGAGTCAACTGACAGCTTCCTATTCCCCAACCCTCAAATCTGGGGCTCAGCCTTACCTTCCCTAGTGAGAGCTTAGTTTGAGACTGTACTGGCTGAATTCAGGGTGGCCCTATAGAAATTGTCAACCTGTCCTTTAGTGTGAGCTTGGGAGTATCCCAGCCATCCCTCAATCTGGTCTCATGCTGGGAAGGGTCAGTAGAGTCATAGTTGCTCTGCTTCATTCAAAGGGAGACATGAGCAGCACCTTGACTGCGGCCCTGAATCCCACCTGGCACTGAAGAGAAGCTGGATAAGTGGCTGATTGCAGGCTCATGACAGGTGGGCACAGGACGAGTCAGAGTATGTTGTCACTTTGACAGCAGGAGCCATAGAAATCCCTGGGGTCATGTCAGGGCATCCAGAAGCCACCTGAATAAGCTCCCAGTAGAGAAGTGTCCATCATTCGTGGCCACATGATCATTACTAGAGGAGAATCACAGTGCATTCACACAGTGGATACATTCATGTGTCAGAGTTTTTCATGCCATTCAAGATTCATTATTCACCATGGGAGATGGCGGGGACCAGAGCATCATCAAAAAGAAGAGCTCCACTGCTTCTTCTTTACCAGCGTGTGAGACACTCTGGAGTGAAGAGCGATCAGCTAAGGGCAGTCCTTTCGTGGACACGTGGGGCATCCGAATGGGAGGAGGGCAGAGCTGAAACAGCCCCTGATGCAATCCTTCCCTTCTGATGGACAAAGTCATCGAACATCTAAGCAGCGAATGTCACTCAAAGGAAGTCAGTCTGACACAGATCCTTTGACGCAAAGTAAGCAACCATCCTGGGAGGCCACTTGCAAAAGTCCAACCAGGATTTCATTAAGCCTTCGATGACAGGACCACTTTGTAAGCATGCAAAGCAGAGAGAGCGAGAGACCCACCAGACACAGCTAGGGGAGGCGGCAGCGTCCGTCTGACTGTGAGAGAGTTCCAGAACCAGCAGCGCAGAGCCTGCGGCCACTTCCTCGAAAGGAAAGGCTGAAACGACTTGGGAGATACTTACAGACCCAACACCCACCAATCACAATGTCAAACCTTATTGCATCCTCAATGTAAAGAAATGAAAAACCCCAAAATAACAACAGCACCTAAAATACAGCCAGGTAAATGCATTTTGGACAATCATGAAGCATTTGACAAGAAACTATTTATGGATGTTAATGATTTACCCTTTATTTCTGTTTAGGTTTGATAGTGGTATTTTTGTAAAGTTTTAGGCTCTTATCTTCTAGTAAACAAATGAATTATTTACAGATGAAAGCTATGATATCAGGAAATTCCGTAGAAATATCGCATGAAGGATAAGTTATTCTGTTGTTGGATCAGCATTGTCAGTGAATTGATTATTTTGGGACCTGGCTGAGCGGAGCATAGGGTTACTGTTATTGCTCTATGTCCTTATTTTTGTGTTTTTATTTTTCCTTAATAAAAACAAGAAATTAAGTGGGAGATGAGTGCAAGGCAATATCATCTGGCATTTAAAAGACGTGTCATTTAGAAAAACCTGGGTGGTTCTCTCTCTACCGTTTTGGGCCTCAGCATTCAGACCCATAAGATGGGTCAGACACGTCTTGGGACACTAGGACACCCAACTCTTCCTTCTATTTCACAGTGTGATTTGGGGCAGAGGTGGGTGACTGGGATGAAACCCCGAGGGGTCCCATCCTGTGCCCCATTGTGGCTCCAGTGCTCCCTGTCCTTGCAGGCTCTGTTCCTGGCTGTCCCAGTTGGCCAGCAGCTCTGGTGAAGGCAGCCCCAGGTCCCTGAGCTGGAGACTCAGACAAGGGACCTGAGAGGCTAGAGGCCCTGAGGACTGACAGAGCTGGATGGGCCCGCACGTTTGAGAGGCTGATGAACCCTGTCTCAGGGATCTGGGGGTGAGTGTGTCCCTGAGGCCAGCTGCAGAACACTCAGGGCTGAGCCACAGTGAGTGGGCGGCAAGAAGGCTCATGCGGAGAGTGGTCAGGAGGTGCGGTGTCATGGGGAAGCCCGGCCTGGCTGTAATCCAGGTCTCTAAGCTAGTCTGGTCAGTCTTGCTGAATTCCAGGTGATATGCCTTCCTCTGGATATCATTGAATGCCCATTTTATACCCAGGATGGTGCCCTTTCTTATTTATCCATCTCTCCTATGACCCAGCCTTCCCCCCACACTGGCTGACATCACCTGCTCCATCCATAAACAAATTATAAATACTCTCTTTCTGATCCGACTTTAAGTGTTGAGACTTTGTGATGGAGGTCCCAGCCCCCTGCTAGGGTCACCCTGGCCCAGGTTCATCAGAACATAAACTGAGCTTCCTCGTGCCTCACCCTCACCCCATGGTCCCTGCACCAGTAACCATGGCTTGAAGAGTGTTCTGAGGCTCCCTGAGTTGGTAGGGAGCATGAACACGATCGGGCAATTGTTAGGTTAGATAATATTAAACTGTTTCTCTGCTGCAGGACTTGTCAGTGTCTTTACTTAGCTAACATGCACGGTCAAAGTTGATGATTGTACTTATGAAATGCATTGTTCAAAGCTTTCCAACATCCATGGTGACGGGCCAACCATAAACCTCTCACTTGGTAATGTCTTTTCCTATTGGATTCATCAATGGGCCAGAGGAGTTCAGTGTCTGTTCCTAAAGACCATAGACTTGGCTCAAGGGTTTCTTCCCCCATCTTTCCATCTGTAGCCCACAGATGCCCTCAGGGTCCCTCTTCATTTCCCCTGATCCCCACTCACAGCCCCTGGATCTCTCTCATTAAGCCTCTGTCCCTTCCTAGGTGTCAAAGACTACATTTGGGGGTCCAGCCTGCAGGACAAGTTCCTGCTCTGGGTGATGGCTCCTTCTGGTACTCAGAGCTGATTCAGGGCCCTGTGGGTTGGTTGAGTAGAGGACGGCTAGAGGGAATGTCAGGTCATTACTTTCCTGCCCTGTATTATGGACCTTTTAACTTAAAGACTCCCTGAGAACAGAACACACTTCAGAAATGTCGAATGATAAATGATCAGGTCTTTATTAAGGGGAAGTAGAAGTGGGGAGAGAGTGAGACCTGCTCAGTCTGAGCGAACCAGGGCAGGAGTCTCAGGGCTACAGTGGGAGCTGGAGGAAAGGGTGTCTGTCTGAAGAGGCCCCCAAGGGTGGGGGACCCATGGTCCTAGGAACACTCTGAGGGGATGACTGTCTTCTCCACGGTGCTCCCCTCGTGCGTGACCTGGCAGCTGTAGCTGCTGCTGGATTTCCACTTGTCCGGCGTCAGGCTCAGGTAGCTGCTGGCCGCGTACTTGTGGTTGCTCTGTTTGGAGGGATCGGTGTTCTTCACGCCCTCAGAGACGAAGCTGCCATTGGCCTTCCATTTTATGGTCACGCTGCCTGGGTAGAAGTCACTGACGAGACACACCAGTGTGGCCTTGTTGCTGCTGAGCTCCTCAGAGGAGGGCGGGAACAGAGTGACCAAGGGTGCTGACTTGGGCTGACCTGTGGGGACAGAGGAGGGAGTATGAGACACAGAGCTACAGTCTGGGTGTTGGGGACCCCCTTCCCCGGCCTCCCAATCAATAGTCTCTGTGACTGGTCACATGATGTCTGTGTTTGTTCAACCAGGGGACACTCCTTTCTGTTCCTTTTCACTTTTTGTCTTCTTTTTTCCACTCAACCCCTGGACAGCAGACAGCCCCTCACTCTCTTAGGACCCCTCCAAGTCACTTCTCCCAGGTGACCTGGCCAACCCCTTCCACCTGTAGCCTCAGTGTCCGCTAGTGTACCTAGGGCAGGCTGTCCTCCCTCCTCCTGTCTCCAGAGTCTGTGTGTGGAGACTGGCTCTGACCTCCCGAGCCCTCAGCCCACCATCAGGTCCCCCCTCACTTCATTCTGGAGCCCGGTGCCTCTTCTATGATCTGGGGTCCCGGCTGGCCTGATGGTGTGGGGAGGCCCCAAGCCTAAGCCCAACACACAGCGGGGCCTGGAATCCCCCATTGCCCTTGGGTACTTGGCTTCATCTAGCCCGACCTCAGCTCTCTTATGAGGGCTGAGTCCCCTCAGCCAAAGCCCGGGGGCTCCTCGTGGCTCTGTTCGTCTCCCTATACCCTGTACCCTAACCTCAGGACTCTTTCTCTTGGCTGCATTCTTGGGGCTGCTCCCCCAGACAATGAGCACAGAAGCCCTGCGGCCACCCTAGCACTCTGATGACCTCTGATTTCATGGGGCAGCCTTGTAGCTCTGAGTCCCTCATTACTCCCCCATTCATCATCACCCAAGTCTAACACTTTATAGGAGGCTGACCCTTAGACAGATGGGATACCTGGACCCCAGGGTTTATTGGGTTCCAGGGTCAGATGAACCTTTGCCCCATGGGACCCGCTCCTTTCTGACCACTGTCCTGAGAGGCCCTGCTTCTGGTCACTATCCCACCTCACTTGTGTCTCTGTGACCTCACATCTTCTCAGCCCAGTAGAGGCTCTGAGTGCCTCAGCATAGAATGAGCCCAAGCCTTCTCTCCACCTCCCACAGGCCTCCTCTCTAGCTGCCTTCTGTGTCCCTGAAGGCTGGGTCACAGCCCCAACCCTTTCCTGGCCTCCTGTGTGGCTCTCCCAGGTTGGATGGGCATACCGTCCTCTGCCCAGACCCTCTGTGCTTAGAATTGTTTCTAAGGCTGCCCCAGTGACCCTTGTCAGAGCTAGTCTCTGACCCCTGTGCAGGCATCTGCCCTGGAAAAGGGTAAGGAGTCCCTTTCCTAGGCCAAACCTCCAGCCCAGGCTCTCAGGACCCAGTCTTCATTGACTGTCAGAATCTGGAATAGCTACTGGGGTTCTGCTATTGGGGTCTTTCCTGCTGGTCACCCTGAGACCGGCCTGTCTGCCTCAGACCCCATGAAGAAAGCGAGGGTCAGTCTGTAGTGCTGGGAGGGCAGAAGAAAGCACCCCCCAGAGAAAGAAGTGACACCTTGAGATAGCAGAGGGGCAGGAGGGGTTGGAAAAGGTGGTGAGAGCCACTTACCTAGGACGAGCAGCTGGGTCCCACCGCCGAAGACATACCACGGTGACTGAAGCTCGGACTAAAACCCACCAGACCAGCATCTGGGGCTGGTGTCCCCCAGGGGCCAGTCTGGAGCAGGAACCTTCTGGGCGTGACGGGCATACGGCTGCAGCTGTGTTCTGGGGCAGGGTGGATGGGCACTCAGCCTTCTAGAGGCTGGGGCACCTCTGGGTGTGTCCATGGCCCAGAGGCATCCCTGTGCCCCACCTCCTGTCCAAGGTAGGTGGCACCCATGCTTGGAGTGACCCAGTATGTTCCCCGTCCCCCAGGGTTACCCTGCCTGAAGGTTCTGAGCACCTCATCCTCTCTAGCAGCAGTGTGGTGTAGCCAGACCTGCCTGACCTCTCTCCTGGGCTCCTTTGAGTGTCTCTGAGGGTTCCTTCCCACAGTTTCCCATGTTTTAGCCAGGCGAACTTCCTCTCTGGGCCCCAGGAAGCCACGTCATTCTTGCTTATGGCACTGCCATGTGGAGATCCCGTCTTCCTTTTTCTTCACACACTGAGACACTGTTCAGTTCCACCTCTTTTATGAAGCTTTTCTGAGCTCTCAGACTTGTCTTTTCATCTGTCCACTCTTCCTTCTTTCCATCCATCCATCCATCCATGCATCCATCCATCCATCCATCATCTGTCCATCCATCCAAAAATGGCTCCCAACTGCTTCTTGTGTTGGAATATCATTGGGGACACCCTGGTTCTCACCTCATCTTTCTATGAAACCTTTCACATAAAAGCTAACAAGGTTCTTATCTTGGTCAAGTGTGAGGTCCCTCCCCAGTCCCCCGACATGTCTGCAAGAGGTCCTTCATCTGGTGTCTGTCCTCCCCTTAGCATCGAAGACTACCCACCCTCTCTCTCCCTTTCTTGCATGACTATTGACTGCAGACCCCTAGAACCTCATTCTTCCCATACTGTCCTACTTTCTCTGCCTCTGACCCATACTGTGCACTCTGATGACTGCCCAGAGTCTCCCATCTCTATTTTCAGCCCTGATTTCCCTTTTTGGCTCTGATTCACATACTCTCTGCCTCTGAAACTCTTCTTAAATGCCCTGTAAGCACCTCAAGCTCAATGGGCCCCATAGAAACTCCTTATGCCTCCCACATATTCAGCAGATTTCTCTGCAAACCAGAGGCTTGGAGTCATCCCAGGATCCCAGGATGCTTTCCCCTCACTGAACCACCCTCCATGTTTTAGACATCCTACCAGGAAACAAAAATACGTTAAAATACGTAGACAAATGAACAGGAACACCTGTCACACGCTAAGAGTTTTTGACAGCAAGAATCCCCAGGCTTTGCCATATCTGATGTTATCTCCCAATATCGTTTATCTAAATTGGAAGATAGCCCGTTGCATTGGGCCAGCATTTCTCATGGGAGCAGCAGGGTCGCTTGGTCATGGGTGGATGTAAGATGTACGATTTTTGAAATACAATTTAATATAACACATAATATAAAGGCAGCACTTGTTTCTGATTTTAACAAAGCAAACATCGGCCTTTTATTGGGTTAATTACCTAAGGTAAAATTCTCAACTCAATGAAGTGTATTTTGCCAAATTTATAGCAACCTTCACATTTAAAGACAAAACCTTTTTTTCATAATGTTCTTTTTAAAAATTTATTTATTTGTTTATTTTAGAGAGAAAGTAAGGAGAGAGAGAGAGAAACATTGATTCGATGTTCCACTTATTTATGCATTTATTGGTAGATTCTTGTATGTGCCCTGACCAGGGCTTGAACCTACAACACTGGCATATCGGGACAATACTCTAACCAATTGAACTACCCAGGTAGGGGCAAAACCTTCTTAAAAGCCAGGTTTCCCACTCTCATTTTTATTATTCAACATATTCTACACATTCTAGCCAGTGAAATGAAATGGGGGTGGGAAAGGTGTAAGTAATAGGAAAAAAAGAGCGAACTTTGTTCTTTGTAGGTGATGTGATAGTCTGCTTTAAAAAAAGAGCTAAAGGAAATCAGCTGAAGAACTATTAGAACTAATATGAGTTAAAGAAAGTGAGCTAATACAACAGCAACATACAGAAATCAGTGGTTTCCTTTCTATACAAGCAGTAACCATTTAAGACATGAAATTGGGGGAAATTTTACTGCTTCAATAAAAATTACATTTAAAAACCCTAGGAATAAACACAACAGGAATTGTGCAAGATTTTTAGGAATAAGCTATAAAACAAATTGGTTAACAGACAGAAAAGAAAAGTGAATAAGGGGCAGGTTTATCACATTTTGGAAAGAAACTGCCGAGCACTGCAAGTTCTTCTCAAGTCAATCCATACAGTCCATGAGATTACAAACAGACACCGAAAGAATGATTTTTGAAAATGAGTGAATCGACTCTAAAGTCTAATGGTAAGAATGATGACAGACGTGATTATTTTGAAAAAAAAAAAAAAAAAAAAGGGTGGGTTCTTGCCTACCGGATACCAAAACATTGTAAAGCTAAAACAAGTACAACAGGGCGGAACAGATACAGGAATAGATCATTCAATCATTAGAACCACAGAATGTGATAAATCAACAATTTACTATTTGATAGAAGTTGCATTTATATTCAACAAATAAGTGATGACTAGCTCTCTATTTGTAAATAAATAAGTAAGGTTATATCCTTACCTCCACAAAAATAAATTCCAGGTGAAGTAAAAACAAGCAAACAAACACCAAAACAATGAAAATACCAGAATAAAGTAGAAAAATGATCTTATAATATTGACATAATGATGTCTCTCCCATTCTTGTCACTGATCACGGAAACTGCAAAGAAAAATTTCAACCAATCTGACATATAAAGATTTAAAAATGGCTTTATGGCAAAAGACCCCATTAACAAAAGGTGTAAAACAGATGAGAGGAAAATATTTCCAACATAGATACTTAACAAGGGGGTTGAAATTTCAACTATAGGATGAGTTTTTATAGATAAGAAGGTACAGTCAACTAAAGGGAAAATCAGGCAAAATTATGGCCAGTAAATTCACAAAAGAAATAAAATCAGTCAAAACAGAAAAGGAAAATAAGTTTTATCAATGATCAAATAAATAAACAACGAACATATTCTCATGTTTGCTCATCAGATGGGAAAAGTACAAAGAGATCAACAACATCACATTATCGGCAAGAATGTAGAGGAATGGGCACTGTCATCGACTGTGGTGAAAGTATTATATATTGGAGCAGTCTTTCGCAAGGACAGCTAGGCATTACCTCCCAAAATTCAGAAAGCACCTTCTCTCTAATCCCGCAATCCACTTGTAGGCATCCTGTCCCATGGAACTACATACATGCACGTTGTACACGCACATGTACATGCACATGGGGATTTCAACAAGGCATTGCTTGCCATTTATATTTTTAAATAGAAAATAACCTAAATGTCCATTAATAGGGGAATGCTTAAATATATTTCAATTTATCCAGATTTTGAAGTGAAACAAAGCCATGATGAGAACACGGGAGCTCCCTAAGGATTGATGTAGAAAATATCAATAACAAGTTATTTAAAAAGCTTGCTGCATGATTATATGCAGAATATGATTCCATTTTTGAAAAATAAAATTTCAACACCAACTAGATGTGTCTGTGTGTGTTTTCAGGGATGTGCACACATAAGAGAAGGGCCGGGAGTGTGTAGACCAACCTGACAGTGGCTGTCTAATGGGTTTCAGGGTAAGAAGTAGAGAAATGATAAGCAGAAACATTCCATTTTTACTTTATATGCTTCTGTGCTTAATGTTTTCTATTTTACAAGCACATGTTATTCTGTATTAAAATTATTTTAGGAGATAAAAATGGAATAAATCTCCTTGTGAATATATTCATAACTACAGATAATTATGAGCAAAAATTAAAATGAGGTGAAATCCCATCAGCCAGAGACATATCATTGACATTTTTCTCTATTTTTGAACAGCTTTTGAACATGTGCACATATTTAAAAACCCAACTGGAAGCAGTCTGTATATTCGGCACCGTATATATCCTTCTGAAAATGGCATTTGCCATATTATTCAAGATGCTTCAGAAACATAATTTTCGAGATTTATGTAAGATTCCTTATATGGATGTTTATATTGTATTCAGTCAAACCCTTTCTGTTGAACATTTAGGTAATTTCCAGTTTTCTCCCATCAGTGTTAACGTTGGGATAATAATTTTTGTCTGTAAACCTTTGGTTATATCTTTGATTATTTCCCCCCAAAGTATGAATTCCTAGAAGTGGAATTATACAATTTAAATAAATACACGTTCTTTTATGACTTATACATCGCTAAAAAGATTGTATAGTTTAGACTCTTATAGACAGTCCATGAGAGTGCCCATTCCTCCCTGTCAACCTTCTTGTACCATCACTTCAAATTCACTTGCCAAAGTCATAGGAGACTTTGGGCCTGGTCGTCGCATGGACCCACGCCTCCTGCTCATCCCAAAGGCACAGACTTTGGCTGCCGCCTCTTCTCCATCGTCTAAAACTGTCCTCACACCAGTCTCTGATCTGAAGCCATTGTTCCAAAACACGAATCTGACTCTGACCATCTCCTACTGAAATGTCTCAACAACTCCTCCTGGATTCCAAGATAAAAAATGAGGCACACAAAACCCCGTGGTCTTCGCCCCAGCTCGGTCCCCAGCTCCCTGCCGCACCTGCGCACTTCACTCTCCTTTCTCTCTGGAGCCACTCCCTTGCCTGAAGCACTCCCATCACCAGTGAGTGCCACTCCATCTGTAAGACCAGCTTTGGCATCCCTCATCTCAACTTACAGCTCCGAAAATGTCCATGAGTCTGTCCCCACAACTGGCCATGACTCCCTTGGTTCAGGTCCACCCACATTGTGCCCCAGCAAACATTTATGAGCGCACTGGGGTGCTGAGGACTTTGGGGGAGACAAATGCAAGCCCTCACTCCCTTGTCTTCTTAGACCATTTTGTTAAAACACAGGACATGCTGCTGAGGTCACAGCGTTCAGTCCTGGGACTTCTTCCAGTCCTGGGACTGCGGCCACCTCTCTGGGCCTCTGTCCCTGTCTGTAAGATGGGAATGACACCAGGACGTTATGGGGACCCAGACAGGGAGGGTCTGCCCTTAAAATGGTTAGTGCCTGCTCATCCTGCCCTACCTCCCTGATTCTGCTCTACCCAGGGAACCAGGATGAAGAGAGTGAGGCACTAGTCTTAGGTACAAAATCTAAGGGGTACCAAAAAATTCAGTCATTGAGATAATAGTATTTTAATAAAATGTTAAAAATAAAAATCAATGAAAACAAATCCACACTGGACAAAAATGTCAACTCTTTAGGTAAAGCTGTGTCTGCCCAGGCACCTGCTCTCCCACTGACTCTCCCTTCTTCCCCATCCTTCCCCCACGACGCTGGGCTCCTTACCTGTGCCTCAGCTCCGAGGGCTGCTTCCTGCCGGGGCTTGGGAGCTGGCGGCCTGCTCTGAAGGGCTGTTGTCAGAGGCAGCAGGTGGTTATGGCCAGGCCGGGCAGCATCAAGGGGCAGCGCTGCTCGGGGTTAGGGTTCTGCCCCTCAGAGTCCTCATGGCCCGCTTAGCCTGTCCTGGGCTTCATCTGCCTTCAGGGTCAAAGGCACTTCCGGCCTGACCTTCAGCGTGAGCTCCCTGAGGGTGGCGGTGCAGGTGGTGCCCCTGGTTCTCACCAGGATGGCCATCCCAATATACCCTGGCTTGAATAGCCCCATCTTCTGCCTGAGCCTTCTCCTGGGTTGTTAGAGTGGCATCTGCCAACTGCCCTGCTGTGACCCAGAGCTCAACCATCTCCTAACACAATCCTTGCTGGTCCCACCCCTGGGGCACTGGGTGGAGCACAGCTGCCCCTCCCTTCTTCCCCTGGTTCCCCAAGGGTGCCTCTGATTTACGGAGCATCTCCCTGGGGCCTAGAGGGCTGTGGAGGGCAGCTGAGTACCAGTGGATGAGGAATCGACCATTTCGGGGTGAACCTGGGTCCCTGCACACCCCTTCCTGCCAGTCAAGCCCAGCCCTTCCTTGGCTGGTTTGGTCAATGTTGCTAGGTTTGGTCTGCTCCTCACTCAGCTCTTCAGCTAGGCAAGGGTCCTGCAGGGAGTGATCTAAGTGCCAACATATAGCAGATGTTGAACAAATGCCAGTTCCCTGTCCACCTCCTCTTACTTTGGGCTTTGGAGCAACTCTTAGTGAGTCTTTGAGCCAAGTGTTCCTATTATACAGGTGATAAAATGAAGGCCCAGAGAAGATGAAGACAAGACCCAAGGTGGTTCCAGGATGTGGGGTGCAGGGTGAGCTGGAATCCAGGAGCGAGCTTGTCCCCTGCATTTCTGGCCCTCCATCCATCTGCAAGGCTCAATGGAGCCAAGGTTGGGGTTCTGTTGGGCAGGGTTGCAGGAGGGATGGACTGCACAAGGGCTTTGGGTTGGGGTCCATTTTGAAGCCCAGCAATATAACACATAATTTTCATACATCCGCTCAAGTCCAGAGCTGCAGCCCGTAGAGCTCCCGACTTTCTGTTTCAGCAACTCCAAAGGAGGCCCCAGGACCCACCAACCTTGACTGTTCTGGGAGGTCCCTTTACGAGTTGTCTGGCTCATGTTTTGAGTCAGATACCCATTAACTTTCCTGCTACATTTGGTGAAAATCAATCTGGATCTTTCCTTTGGTGCGGTAACAAATAGCCTGAAACTTCAGTGCACTGGTATGGACAATGACTGTTGGGAGACATCGTCTGATGGTCCCTTTGTTTCTGCATGCCTCATAAGCAAAGGCACTGATTGCCTTTGTGTTGGACCATCTTTTCAAGGATGCTTGTGTAGTGAACAGCCTTGGAAGGTACAGCTAGTCTCTCCGTTTGGAACAATGTGTTTGTTATAAAAGATTTGGAGTCTCCAGGCTTGGATGTGCAGCTGTCACCTGGCCCTCTTTACATCACCCTGTGGGGCTCAGAGAACAGGTGTAAGAAGATGCTGATACTCGGGCTGATATTCTTTTTTTTTTTTTTCCGGCTGATATTCTTGATGACACTTGAGACTCTGGCTACTTGAGTAATAAACTATGAGCAATAAGGTGGCCGTTGTCTCTGAGCCAGAAGCCTCGTGTCTTCTGCCAGCATCCTGGAGTCTGCGGCAGGCTTATATTTTTTAGCTTGCAAGTACAGTAAAATTCTCAGACCCTCTGCTGTTCTTGATGATGACAATAATGAGCAGGAAGAAAGAAGTGAAGTTAATGATGGTCATCTGGACTTAATGGTTTTTATCAAACTCATCAGAGTAGCTTCCAGTGAGCTGGAAGCCTGGATCTTTCTCTCCACAAACACTGCTTAGCAACTTTGAAAGGATCAGGTTCAGTGTGAAGGCTGATTATCCAACACACTGTCATGGAGACTGTTACAGCACTGGATAGTAACAAGGTGTGGGTGTCCATAGACATGATCCAGGGGACAAGGGAGCCCCTGGAAGGCTCCTGATCCAGTCCAGCTTCTCCCTCTTTTGGTTCTTGGCCCACTCCAGCCTCTGACCTTGAGCTCCTGGGGACTAGGAAAGGGTCAGCCCCAGGGAATCAGGCTGAAGCTGCTCCCTTCCCTTCACCGCTGTGTGGGTGTGACACTTACCCCCTGCCCAAGGCCCACAAGGTGTGGTTTCCCCAGGGAAAGCCCCAGGTCTTGGGGAGAAGAAGGGGCTGTCCTTAAAAGCAGCATCCTCAGCTGTCCCTCCTCCCCCGCCCTTGCACCTGCCATGACCGCTGGGCAGACACCACCACAGACCACATCCTCCTGTGGTGGCTGTGGTCGGAAATCCGAGTCTGGCTGGACCCTGGGGACCCTTGAGGGATGGGCTGGGATTTCCCAGCTGATACAGCTGCAGCTCTCACCCATCCAGACCTCCTCCCTAACCCCTCCCTAGTCTTAGGTGTGCTGAGGGCTAGGTTCAGATTGGGCTAGAGGAGTCTGTTTGTCTCTTTGGACCCCCTGTTCAGGATTACTGGCTCCTCTGCATCCCGCCCTGGCCCTTCTTTCCTGGCGTGGAGGGATATGATTCTGCCTAGTCACTTCTGCCTAGTGCCCCGTGCCCCGTGATGGAGGGCACTTTCTGCCTCTTGCTGATCAGTCTCCTGCCCACTCTTCATTCCCCAGGCCAGAGAGACCCTGCCTGGGGCCATGGACTCCTCTCTCCCTGGCCCAGATCTCCCCAGCTCTCTGCCTCCCTCCATTCCCACACTCAAGCCACTAGTCCTTCTCATTTCATCTTGAGTATTTCATTGTCTTTCCTTTTGGTGGGGTGGGGGTAGGGACAGGGGGGTGGTGGTCTGCGGCAGAGGATGACAAAGGATCCATCTAGGCATATGACAAAGGTTCTGGAATCTCTCAGAGTTCTCAGAGTCAAAGTCTGGCTCTGCAGTTCCTGAGTCCCCTCTGAGGGGGTCCTCAGGAACCCTGAAGACCCTGGCTTTTCTGTGATCCTGGGGGTGCAGCTCCTTCCTGCTGATGGGAACAGAATATTGCTGCTTCTCTAGATAACAGACCCACCAATGTGGCAGGGATCCTCCAGCCCTTACTGATGAGAAACAGGTGCAGAGAGGGAGAATTTCTTCCCTAAGACACAGCAGTTTGGTGGAAAGACCATGTCTTGGAACTTACCAGGACTAGCGAGACCTGGGAGAAGCAACTTTTCTGGACATGGTGTAGGGCAGTGATTTTCAACCTTTTTTGAGCCGCAGCACATTTTTTACATTTACAAAATCCTGGAGCACACCACCTACCAAAATGACACAAAATGACACTCTTAACACAGTATATATTATACATATAGTTAATAATATAGTTTCTAAATGTATTTATACTCACTTAGTGTGAAACTGGGCCTGTTTTGATAAACACAAAAGGGATATCCTGGCAGGAATGGTAGAAAGACACACACGAAGCTCTTCCTCAACAGTTCTCAGTCTCTCTCTGTTTTTAGTTTTTATTGCAGTCAAGCTTGAGAAGCTCAGCTCACATAGATATGTGGTTGAAAACGGGAGCAATGTCAAAATAGCTGTGATCTTGTTTTAGTTCAATGAGTTCCTCTTGCTCCTTTAAAGTCATGTCCTTTCCAGCAACGGATACTGAGCTGTATGGGTCCCTAACCCAGGCAAGGCATTCTGTGAAGGCTGAAGAGAAATAAATGACAACGTCTTCTCAAGAGTTTTCAAATGTCTGCCAATCACCTCGCACATTGCAGCAGTGTTGCCATCATGCTGTTTCTCGGTGAGCGGGAACATCTCAAGGTTGCCATGCTGCACATGTTGTTGCCAGAGCTGCACCTTTAAACGGAATCCGTTCATTTTATCAGTGCTTGTAAGCAGGTTTTCATTTCGGCCTTGCATTCGTGTGTTCAGTTCATTCAGATAATGAAATATATCAGCCAGGTATGCCAGCTTTGCACACCACTCATCACTTGCAAGCAGCTTTGAGTAATCGGACCTCTCGTTTGTCAGAAATACTTTAAGTTCCTCTCGCAACTCATACACACGGGCCAGCACTTTGCCGTGCAACAGCCACTGAACCTCTGTGTGGAGCAATAAGATTTTATGTTCCGCTCCCATTTCTTTACACAAAGACGCAAATAAGCGACATCTCAAAGGTCGCGTCTTCACAAAGTTCACTATGCTCACAACATCATCTAACACAGAAGCTAGATCTGCTGGTAAAGTCTTTGCAACGAGGGCCTCACGGTGCAAAAAAACCAGTGTGTAACAATAACATCTGGGTTTCTTTCTTTGACCCTACTTGCGAAGCCTTTGATGCGCCTGACCATGGCTGTGGCTCCATCACTGCAGACACCTGTGCAGTTTTCCCATGTAAGCCCACTTTTATCAAGATATTCCGAGGTGACCCAAAATATTTCCTCTCCTGTTGATTTTTCTGGCAGTACCTTACAAAATAGGAAGTTTTCTCTAATGGCTTCTCCATCCACAAAACGCACGTTGGCCAAGAGCTGACAATGTCCACTAATATCCGTCGACTCATCAAGTTGCAAGGCAAATTTCTTACTGATGTGCACTTTTTCCAAAACAACAGTTTCAATGTCCTCAGACATGTCATCAATACGTCTGGCAATTGTGTTATCTGAGAGAGGCACTTTAGCTATCTCTTTGGCCACGGTAGGGCCAAGCATCTCATTTACAATGGCTTTACAAGCTGGCAGTACTAATGTTTCTGCCACAGTGTGGGACCTTTTTTGATTTAGCTACGAGTTCAGCAACAAGGTAGCTAGCTTTGAGGGCTCTCTTGTTTACCTTTGTGGTTTTTCTCAAAAAAGTTGCCCATTTTTCATTGTTTGTACATAAGCGTACAAATAGTCCATCGGCTTGTTTTGAATGGAAGGGTGTTTGGAGATGGTGTTTAAACTTGCTTGGCACCATGGCGCTATTAAGCTTCTCACCACACACCAAGCACAGCGGAGTCGGTGCTGTCTCATCCCCGGTGAAAGTAAATCCAAATGAAAGATAGCTTTTGCTGTATTGCCTCGAGCTCACCGTCTTGTCTTTTTTCTTTTGTCGACCACTCATACTAGGGCCTTCATCTAGGTCAGAATTTTGTCCAGAGCCCTGTTCGGCATTTGCATTTTCCCTTCTCAAAAACTTCCCCATCACTGTCACTTGATCATCTTGCTGAGATCCCAAACTGTCACAAGAGTGAAATATGCTTGGCAGAGGTCCTTTAAATAAATTACATTTATTAAAAAAAAAGTTAAATAAAAAAGGATAACCCTCTCATATATACAGTCCCATGTAACATCCCTCATATATACAGTCCCACGTAACATCCCCTCATATACAGTCCCACGTAACATCCCTCATATACAGTCCCATGTAACCTCATATATACAGTCCCATGTAACTTCATATATACAGTCCCATGTAACCTCATATATACAGTCCCATGTAACCCCTCATATATACAGTCCCATGTATCCCCTCATATATACAGTCCCATGTAACCCCTCATATATACAGTCTCATGTATCCCCTCATATATACAGTCCCATGTATCCCCTCATATATACAGTCCCATGTATCCCCTCATATATACAGTCCCACTAATAGATACTGGAGCTTTCATCAAGGTTGTGGGTTCAAATCAATTTGGCAAATACTCTCTCTATATAGAGACTGGACAAAAATCAATTTTAGAAAATGTTGGGTACTTGTGTAAGATCATAAGTCCTCAGAGCATCTCTACTGTCAGATTGAGAAGTTTGCTTTCTAGGTAAGGATTCTGATAAATACTAGAGTTCTCCCTGAGGTTGTGGGTTCAAATCCCATGGTCAGCTGGGTGCAGGGGCCTTGGTTCTGTCTGTTTTGATGGTATATATAGAGATTTGAGCTCTTTAAGAAGATGACCCTTCAGGAGGCCATATACAATATAGATAACATTGTGATGCATTGTATATCACCCTCTGCGGGGGCCTCTTTTAAAAAGAAAAAGGTCAAATATCTATATACACCATCAGGATAGACATACCAGCTGAGGCTGAGGCTTCATCTAGTGGTGGCAACATTTACCTCCAGTCCTGACCAGGATTAGAAATCGGGACCATGGGGAGGAGTAGCAGCTTCAACTACTCGCTGCGGCCACACAATGACAAGTGCACAGCAGCCCGAGTGGGGACCTTCCTGGGTGTGGATGAGAGGCGGCCTACTATTGGTTCATCGCTAGTGGTCGGGATGAATCCTAGAAGGTGATTGGTCAGTGAGCATTCCCTGTGCCTCCACTCTTCCTGTCGCTGATAGCTGGAGGGATTGTGAGGGGATTGTTTATGTTTGGATGGAGGCGGCTGGCGGCGGGCCGGATAAATAGCCTCTGTGGGCCGTATCCGGCACGCAGGCCGTAGTTTGGGGACCCATGTTTAATTTCCCCACGGCACACCTGACCATGTCTTACGGCACACTAGTGTGCCGCGGCACACTGGTTGAAAAACATTGGTGTAGTGCAGTGGTCCCCAACCCTCAGATTGAAAAACACTGGTGTAGTGCAGTGGTCCCCAACCCTCAGGTTGAAAAACACTGGTGTAGTGCAGTGGTCCCCAACCCTCAGGTTGAAAAACACTGGTGTAGTGCAATGGTACCCGACCCCCAGGCCGTGGACCGGTACTGATCCGTGGGCCATTTGGTACCAGTCCGCAGAGAAAGAATAAATAACTTACATTATTTCCATTTTATTTATATTTAAGTCGAAACGATGTTTTATTTTTAAAAAATGACCAGATTCCCTCTATTACATCCATCTAAGACTCACTCTTGACGCTTGTCTCGGTCACATGATACATTTATCCGTCCCACCCTAAAGGCCGGTCCATGAAAATATTCTGACATTAAACTGGTCTGTGGCCCAAAAAAGGTTGGGGACCACTGGTGTAGAGTCACTCAGGCTTTGGAAATTTTCAGTGCTTTAACCTCTAACTCTCCCAGCCCAGCTGCCTAGAGTGCAGTCCAGAAGGGGGCAGCAGAGACCAGCAGTAGAGGGAGACAAAGCCCAAGAAAGATCTGCAGCTGTGAAGGGGGGAGACTAGAGCCCAGGTGAGGGCTCCACTGGAGGGGGCCAGAGGGGGATACAGAGGCAGGGCTTTGGTTCTGCATCTTCCCTGGCACCCACCTCACCCCTGGGACTGGGGCTGATCGGGGGAGGCAAGTGGGGCATGGTGTGCCTGTGTAGGATGGGATCCTGACTTTGCTCAACAGTTTTGATGTTTTATTCATCACGGAGTATGTTTTGTTTTAATTCCAATTTCAAAAATATTTCATTATATATTGTTTATCTTGATTAATAAGCTTTTGGACACTCCAAATTTTGCGTGCACAGGAGAATGTCTCACTTGTCTTATGCCTCACTCTAGTCCCGGCTGTGTCTGGAGCTCGGGACACCTGCTATACCACCTCCAGAGAGGTGTAATACACAACGCTTGATACACTGCGCCACCACAGGTCAGGCAGGCCTGGTGAGTTTTATAAGGAGTTTATTTATGCAGAGGCTCAGTTTCAGCGATGCCACGGATAGGATAAAAGCATTTTTCTCAAAAGATATCGTATGGGCAAAGATGTGCAATAATTACAGATATCTAATTTTTTCCATTATTTTAATATGGATGTCTGACTCAGAGACCTTATAGAGAAGGAGTAAAAGATTTTTTTAGCTAGTAAGTTCTGTTCAAGCTTTCTTGGTGAGAAAGTTGACCACAAGTGGCGGGGTGACACCCCTCTGCAGACGGTCCCCCAGGACGCTGACTCTGGGATGGAGCCAGCTTGGGGGTTCACTAGGGAGAGTGCTTGGGTCTGAGCAGGTTGGGCCTCTGGAGGAATCAATTACAGTGCAGGCTTACTCTCAGTGACCTCCCAGGAAGCCCTGCTGCTGGGATGGCCCTCCCTAGCTCTCCCTGGTGGGTCATGGTCAGACCCTTGGATTGATCGGGTTTTGGAGGCCAGCTGCCCAGGGCAGAAGCATGGCACAGGACGAGGTGCCTCTTTTCATCAAGAGAGCTGATGGATGAGGGCAGGGTTGTCTGCAGGCGGATCTCCCAGCAGATGGGGCCACAGGCTTTTTATTCCAGACGTTGGTGCAGCAAATAGTCCACCAAACAAATCTTCTTGAAGTCAGGAAGTCTCTAACTCTCTGCTTTCAAAAAAACTGAGAGTGTGAAATAGACCTGCTAAGTAATAGATTATTAAAAAGTAATTTTTTGACAATCAATCCCTAATGATTCATGACGTATAACTAGGAAGGAGTTCAGATCAGTGAGTGACACGGCAGCACAAAACTTCTGTTTATGACACCAGAGTTTCTCTGTTTCATATGAAAATGAAAGTCAGAACCCAGTTGAAGCTTACTTCTAGCAGTAAGTCATAGTAATCGATGGATCCGTGAATCAGCACGATTTAATATAAATAATTACTTATGAAAATTTTAATACATTTATGTTGTGTTGGTGTCCCAGATGGGCCCAAGCTCTATGTTGATCAGGTGTCCCCAACTTGACTTCCCTGTGCAGTGGGACACTCCTGTTTATCAGCAGGGCTGGCAGCCTCTTCAAGACTACTCTTGAGGTGGCTATGAGGATTCTATTTATCAGTGCCGAGACCAATTGCTACAGGAGGAAAGACACGATCACACACAAGTTAGTTGCGAGAATCACACAGGCAGTTTATTACTCACAAATCCTTTTGGTGTGCCTGGATACAACTTCAGGGGGTCTGGTCGGCATGCTCCTCTCTCTCGGCTGTCTTTGGTCAGAGTGGTGTGGATGGAGACAGTCCATGTCAATGTTGGAGTCTGGAACTACCGCAGCAGGGGGCCCCCTAAGCTTTAGTACCTTTTCTGGCCGTGCCTTCTAACAGGTGTCAGTCTACAAGATTATCACCTCAAACCACCTTTTTAGGAGTTCTTAGCAGAGAGTCCTTTTTCATGTTAATCTCCTGAAATGTTACATCAAGCCACTTTTAAGATGTTCCTAGGGAAGCTTCTTGTTTATGTTAACTTACAGAGTTATGACATCAAGCCACTTCTTATCTATGTATAACTTCACACACACACTAAATGGGCCTTGCTCAAAAGTCAGTCTGTTTACCATATTTGAACACACTATATTAATTCCTATCCAGATGGCACAACTTTATTTAATTTCCTTAATTGATTTTAATATTATATCTTAATTACTTTTATATATCTTCCATATTTTTCTATATTTCTATATATTTAATTACTATAACATTATATTACTGCAATAGTTGGCCAAATTTTGTTACAAATAATCGTGACAGCTCAGTGTGGAAGAAAGTCATGTAACACATAAAGTCACAGAATCTAAAACACATTTTAAAATGTAAATTTAACACATATTTTTATGACAGAGCTGCATGACAGAATAATGAATAACAGACTTTCTTTTCTTTCTTTTTTTTTTTTATTAAGTGAGAGTCAGGGAGACAGGGAGGCAGAGAGACAGATTTGCACATGCGCCAACTGTCATCTACCCGGCAAGACCTGTCTGGGGCCAATGTCTGCCCATCTGGGGTCACTGCTCTGTTGCTTAGCAACTGAGCTATTTCAGTGTCTGTGGCGAGGCCATGGAGCCACCCTCAGCACCCGGGGCCAACTTGCTTGGACCATTCAAGCCATGGCTGTGGAAGGAGGAGAGAGAGAGAGAGACAGAGAGAAGTGGAAGGGGGAGGAGTGGAGAAGCAGATGGTTGCTTCTCCTGTGTGCCGTGACTGGGAATCAAACCCAGGACTTCCACATGCTGGCTGATGCTCAACCGCTGAGCCAATTGGCCAAGGCCAAGACTTTCAGGTATAAAAATATATGAGCAGATCAGACTCAAATGAGATGTAGAGTGGAAACAGCATACAAGGAGAAGGAAGAAAGAGAAAATAATTCCAAATGCTAGAAAGAGTGGGCATCAAATAATGATGTGTTTGCTTCAGTTTGATAGAATGTCAAAGAGTGATGCAAATGTTTTACAAGCTTCTGATGAAAACTGTAGATGTCAACTTACAAAGCAGCAGGGGCCCTGGTGGGTCTCAGCTCTTTTAGAGGGAAGATGGTGATGGTGTTGGGGTCTTGGTTACACCACAGGTCCCTTTCCTCACAGGCTGGCCCTTATCTAATAATAATAAAAAAAAGCACCTCGTGTCTCTCAGCCCAGTATGATCATAGAATAACAAGAATGACCGCCATGAATCAGGGGCCAGCATGGAGCCAGGCACTTTCCTTTTGGCATCTCGATTTTTTTCACCACTTTTGGGAGAAGAGAGTGGGGTATCTGAGCCTGGGGCTTCGTTAGTAAAGGAATTTGGATCCTCAGGCTCTGACAGCAGTCTCTATAACTTGGAATAAGCCCCACCTGACATTTCTTAATAGGATAAGTGAAGCCTGAGAGGACAGAGCACCTGCTCAGAGTCTTCCAGCCCTGGAGGGCCGGGTCAAGACCAAGGAGGACACTCAACCCTAAGGACTGACCTACAGCTGCTCAGGCAGGGGGTGAGAGTGAACACCAGCCGGGGTAAGGAGGTTTTTGTCCCACTTCCCCATCTGTCTGTGTCACCATGAGTCATTGCCAGCTGCTCCTACTGCCATCAGCTAGTGACAGGCCTTGTCCTTGACCTGGGCCCCGCTGATGGTCAGGGTGGCCGTGTTTCCCGAGCTGGAGCCTGAGAATTGGTCAGGGATCCCTGAGGCCAGGATGTTACCACCATAGATGACCAGCACAGGGGCCTGGCCTGGCTTCTGCTGGTACCAGTAAGCATCTTCACTTTTAATGTTTCCTCTACAAGAGATCGTGGCCTTCTGTCCCAGGGCCACCAACACTGAGGATGGCTGGGTCAGCTCATAGGAGACCCAAGAGCCTGCAAGAGAGAAAAGGGATAGGGGGGCTTGAGGATAATGAGCCCCTTCCAAGGAGATCCTTGACTGCTGCCCTGGAAGATTCAGGAATTCTCTGGGGCCTAGAGCATACCCTGTTATCATCAAGCCCTAGTGGTCCATGCTGGTGGTAAGACCCTTTGAACAATAAAAAACCCTTCCCTTTTCTCTTGGCAGGTGCAGCCTCTGGTCACACAGAGTCAGTGAGCACGGTGTGGGGTAGAGGGTTCAGGCCCACCCGCCCCTCATCCTGCAGCACGATCTTGAGGATCCTGCCCCCACAGGCAGTGCCCTGCTGAGCTCAGAGTCAGGGCCAGGCTTGTTCAGAGCCCTGGAATTGGCGTGGGTATGAATCTGGGCACAGCACCTGTGCAGAGAGCATGGAAGCCAAGGAGAAGAGGGGTCCAGGTCATGGTGGAGATGCCCTGAGTCTCTTATCCCCTTGCTGGAAAGAGCTGCTGGGTATGCAAATCAGCCAGGGTTTAGGGGCTACCTGAGGTGACTGGTTTCTGAGGTGGGCTCAGCCTCAAGGGACACAGGGAGAGGAGGGGACAGGTGGCCCCTGCAGGCCCTACCCTTAGACCAGAGAGTTCTTCTCTTGTTGGTCCCATAGTCTGTATTGACATCTTCACCCAAGACTGTGTTCTACAACTGCCCTTGCTTCTGGTCTGGTCCTAGAAGAGCTCAAAGGAAAGGTCTGTCTGCATTTGCTGAATGAATTCTCCAGGTGACACTACATGGCTTAGATAGGAGCAAGGTCCAGCTTCATCACAGCTCTAGGGCCTCAGAATAACATTAACCCTTTGTCAAGAACACAAGGAGTTTTTAAAAGCAGTCATGGTCTTGTCGGCTTCAGGCACTAAGAATAGCTAGTTACTCAACCATTGGCCCCAGATGGGGTTGCTGGGTGAATCCCATTCCAGGTGCATGCAGTAGTCTGTCTCATTATCTTCCCTCTTCTCACCTAAAACAACAACAAAAAATAAACAAACAAATAAAAAAACAATCGTAGTCAGTCCCTGCCCTTGGCCATGAGTCACAAGGTAGATCATAGGTGCTGTGTCTTAGTATCCTCATTTTGCATTCAGGGGCAGAAAGAGATCAGGCACTAAAAGAAATCTTTTCTTTTTAGGAAATGATATAGCAAGCTGCAAAGTTTAATAACCCTTCAAGGAAATGTGTATCACAATTATGTTGTCTAGCTGGAGAAATAGATTTAGAAATAAAAACATCTTAATTTAATAAATTATGTCAACAAGTTTATTGGGCAACTGTCTTATTTCAGGCACTGGGAAACATGAAGAATAGAATTTCCCAGCCCTTCCCTGTGGGAGGAAAGTAGAGGGACAGGCGAAGGAGACTGAGGGAGGAGCTTTCAGGGAAGGGGGAGCAACTGATTCTGGCAGGACAGGAGGCTCTCAGAGCAAAGGGGAGAAACATGTGATCACAGGGAGGACAGGTACTTTTGATGTTTTGGACAGTAGGACTGGGGTGGTTTTGTGGAGAAGCAAGTGCCTGGACCAGTGCCAGGGAATTAGGTAATTTCTACAAGCACACGGGGTCAGAGAATTTGTACATCAGTGTTAAGGATGATACTGTAGAAAACCTGTACATTTTCCATTAGGTTTTAGATTGTGGTTACTTACCCTCTTCCCTGGCCCTATGATAGAACCCCGGATGCCAGACCCGCCCCATCTCCTGGTGGCTTTGCAGGTGATTCTCTACTGCTTCCTTGCTGGCTGTTCTCGCTGGCTGTGCAGGTGCAGGGACGTCCCCTGTCCAGGTGGGGATTACCTGATCCAGGAACTGCTGGCCCAGGGAAGCAATTGCTCCTCTCTGTGTCTAATATATGCCCATCAATAGTCCCCATAGCTCGGAGCAACTCCTGATCCACAATCTTTTTTAAGTCAGGATGAACAGAGGCTTTGAGAGGACAGAGAGCCTGCTCAGAGTCTCCCAGCCTTGCAGGGGCTGGGCCAGGACAGGGAGATGGCTGACCCCAAAGACTGACCACAGCTCTCAGAGGGCTGGTGAGAGTGAGCACCAGGCCCGCTGGAAGGTTTTTTGTCCCACTTCCCCATCTGCCTGTGTCACCGTGAGCCTCTGCCAGCTGCTCCCACTGCCATCAGTTACTGCACAGTAATAGTCGGCCTCGTCCTCGGCCTGGGCCCTGCTGATGGTCAGGGTGGCTGTGTTCCTCGAGTTGGAGCCTGAGAATCGGTCCGGGATCCCTGAGGGCCGACTGTTGCTATCATAGATGACCAGCACAGGGGACTGGCCAGGCTTCTGCTGGTACCAGTAAGCATTTTTACCTCCAATGTTGTTTCCCCCACAGGAGATCGTGGCCGTCTGTCCTGGGTTCACCGACACTGAGGATGGTTGAGTCAGCTCATAGGAGGCCACAGAGCCTGCAAGAGAGAAAAGCAGAGGAGGGCTTTCAGCTATGGGTTTCTTCTTCAGGAGACACCATGTCTGCCTGGCCTGGCCTGAGGTCCAGGGACTGTGTTGACCCCTGGGTACACCTCCCACCAATCTCAGTCCTGGTGTCCCATGCTGGCTGGCAGATGGAGTCTCTGAACAAAGGAGAACTGCCCCTGTTTTCTTGGCAAGTGCAGCCCCTCAGGGTCACACAGAACCAGTGAGCACAGTGGGGGTTCACCCCAGCAGCCCTTCCTTCAGCAGCAGGGTAGTGAGTGAGCTTCCTGCTCCCCACAGGCAGTGCCCTGCTGAGCTCAGAGTCAGGGCCAGGCTTGTCCAGATCCCTGGGGCTGGGAAGGGTGTGAATCTGGGCCCATCACCTGTGCAGAGAGTGAGGAGGCCGAGGAGGAGAGGGGTCCAGGCCATGGTAGAGGTGCCCAAGTCTGCTCCCTGAGGCCCAGGCTGGGCAGGTTCCTCCCAGGCCTCTCTTATCCTCTTGCTGGAGAGAGCTGCTGGGTATGCAAATCAGCCAGAGCTCAAGACTGCTTGAAGAGCTCCATGTTCTCAGAGAAGGGCTTTGTCTCAAGAGACAGTCAGGTGATGTGTGGTCCCTGAGGACTCTCTCTCAGTCCAGTGAATCCACCCTCTTCTCTTCTTCTGCTGGTCCCATAATCTGGGGCCTCCCTCCACTCCAGACTATGTTCTGTCCTCACTCTTGGGCTGGTGATAGCAGACCTCAAAGGCGAAGTCTTTATGCATTTTCTGAAACCATTTTACATGTGACACTATGAGTTTTAGATAGGGGCAATAATATAGTGACACGTTTTCCTTCCGCTGCTAGGTCATTATTATTCACCCTGCCTGCATGTTACAATCTCCAATGTTGCTCTAGTCTAAAAACCTTGATCACCATGCCTTTGGCTGTGACTCTGCTGTCCCCTCATGGTCCCTCCACACTGGAGGTGCAGGGATGTCCCTGTCCAGGTGGGGATTCAGAACCCCTGCTCAGATGGTGATTCTCTGACCCAGGGAGGGTTGGCCTCAGGGAAAGAATTGCTCTTCTCTGTGTGACTGCTCACTGTCTCCCACAAGGCATGAAGGGCTCCAATCACCCATTAAACTGAAAACGAAGAAACCAAAGCCACCACCCAAGAGAGAGGGAGTAAACCTGTGATGGGCGTGTGTGGGAGGAGCTGAGTCAGCGCCCGAAGGGGAGTCAGGTGTGTTCAAAGACAGGGATGAACAGTGGCAAATGAGGGACTCTGGGATTCAGGCTATTTCCTGTCCAAAGGGGAGAATTTGGGGACAGGAGTGATATGTAGTTGTGTGATGACAGGCTTTCCAGGTAATACAATAAGTCAGGAGATATGGGAGGAGCATAGCACACCCGCTGCCTAAGGGTCTCCAGGAAGGTGCTACTGGGCAGAAACTGGTAAGAACAAGGGAGTTCAGACACACCTGTCCTCTCCCCGTTTTCCTGGGGGAGGCTAAAGGCTCTCAGGGAGGTGGTTGCTAATCTCCCTCATCATCATGCCCTCCATGCAGCCAGGTGGGGACTCAAGCTGCCGCATGTGCCTCTGGTCCTGAACCAGCTCTCTAGGGTCCGTGTGGGTGACCCATCCCACATTCCTTCCTGTCCCATGGACTGGCTGACCTGGCAGGGTCACAGAGGGTGGGTAGAACACTTGAGAAAGAAAAGAAGGGGCTGAGAGTGGTTAAGTGGTGTTCACCGGGGGAGGAGGAGAGAACAGGACCTGGGTGGTCCTAGGTCAGAAGTAACAACTTCCTCAGATGTACAAGAACCAGCCTGGGCTGAGGGAGGGAACCAGGCAAATCCTCAGCAACATTCTGGGAGCCCTGATGGAGACAGCTTCTGCTGTCAGTTCTCCCGTTGGCCTGTGGGGGCGCTGCTGCACGGTGAGTTGGGGCAGGTCAGAAACTTGGGAAGTGCTCCAGCTCCCTGCTCCCTTTGGGGCTGAGAGAAACCCCGAGGATGATAAAAGCCCCAGATTGTAATCAACTAGAGGGGCCTTTACATGACCGTCTACCCTGAAAGTGCCATTGAAGTATGTATTGGCCTTTAAGATCCCTGCGGAATAAAAGGCTCTACTGTTAATGGTCTGTTAGCAGCATCATTACATTGTGGTATAATAATCCCAATATATTGTCAAAGATTTATTGACAATATATTGGGATTATTATAAATCCCAATAAAATAAAGAATAATTGTTTTCTTTCTGCATATTTCCTCCAACTCCATGAAGTATCAGGTCTGATATAAGTCAGGAGTATAGATAGAGAGTTTCTGTTTTGCTTTTTTTCAAAATTCCCCACTTGATATTTTTGTCCTCTCTGATAGCCTAAAACCAAAGGGACTAAGGTGATAAGCCACAGAAATATGAAGAGAAATGCAACCCATGATGCAGTTTTATTCAGGGCTGTGTGATGATATTTTCCTACATAGGATATGATCAGGCTCAGTGTAAACATGGCAATTCATGATTATGCAAGTGTGTTGGCAATTAAACTCTTTAATACACCCATATTTGCATAACACTTATTTCAGGGACAAAAGGTATGTAGTGTATCTCTTGAATGAGCAGCCTGTGCTTGTTTTGTGCCCCAAGGTGCTCAGTTCTGGGTCCACTGTGAGTCTCCTGAGCAGGGTTCTGTCCTTGTTCACACCTGGAAGTTGCCTGCACACGACTCTCCACATGCGTTCGATCAGTTTCCAACCCCAAAAACCCAGAGCAGCGTTCAGGAGGGTGTGGTCAGACTAGTCTCATGAAATCCTCCCTCTTCCCTCCGGTTCAAGTGTTTAGGTAGCTGCAACATCACAGTTCAGAGCTCCATGACCAAATCCAAACCCAACAGGGAGTCAGGTCAACCCTAATAGGGTCAGATCGCCTTGTATAGGTGATGGGACTTTGTAGAGTGGGAGGACAGTGCTTCCAGGAGAAAGTCCCCAGGTGGGACCCACAGTGGAGTGTGCACTTCCTCTGTAGTACGTGTGAAACCTCAGGATATGAAGAAATACAGGACAGTAGGAGCTGGGTCTTCAGATCTCTGGAGGGTTACAGAACCAGTGAAGTGTGGGGGCCACCTCACTGAAGAAAGCAGACAGGCACAGCCCCTGGGGCCTGCACTGGGCTGCTGCTTCACCAGGAGAAGATGAATTCCTGCAGGGCTGCCACACTGGACCCATCTCTGTCCTCGCACAAGGACAGCTGATTACTTCCAGGACTATGTGGTGAATTTCAAAAACCTTTGTGTCTAATACAAGCCTGCCAATAGTCCTGTAGCTCAGAACACCTTCTGATCCACCATTTTTTAAAAGTCAGGATGAACAGAGGCTTTGTGAGGACAGAGAGCCTGCTCAGAGTCTCCCAGCCCTACAAGGGCTGGGCCAGGACAAGGGAGATGGCTGACCCCAAAGTCTGACCACAGCTCTCAGAGGGCTGGTGAGAGTGAGCACCAGGCCCGCTGGCGGGTTTTTGTCCCACTTCCCCATCTGCCTGTGTCACCATGAGTCACTGCCAGCTGCTCCCACTGCCATCAGTTACTGCACAGTAATAGTCGGCCTCGTCCTTGGCCTGGGCCCTGCTGATGGTCAGGGTGGCCGTGTTCCCCGAGTTGGAGCCTGAGAATCGGTCCGGGATCCCTGAGGGCCTGCTGCTATCACTGTAGATGACCATCACAGGGGCCTGGCTGAGCTTCTGCTGGTACCAGTAAGCACTTCTACCTCCAATGTTGTTTCCTTCACAGGTGATCCTAGCTGTCTGTCCCAGAGCCACCGACACTGAGGATGGCTGTGTCAGCACATAGGAGGCCACAGAGCCTGCAGGGAAAAAAAAAAAAAAAAAAAAAAAGGAGGCCTTCTAGCATTCAGTCTGCCTGGCCTGAGGTCCAGGGATTGTGTGGACCCCTGGGTACACCCTCCCACCCATCTCAATCCCAGGGCCCCAGGCGGGCTGCTGGACCGAGCCTCTGAATAAAGGAGAACTGCCCCCCTTCTCTTGGGAGGTGCAGCCCCTCAGGGTCACACAGAGCCAGTGAGCACAGTGGGGGTTCACCCCAGCAGCCCCTCATTCAGCAGCAGAGTGGTGAGCATCCTGCCCCCACAGGCAGTGCCCTGCTGAGCTCAGAGTCAGGGCCAGGCTTGTCCAGAGCCCTGGGATAGGGGAGGGTGTGAATCTGGGCCCATCACCTGTGCAGAGAGCGAGGAGGCCGAGCAGGAGAGGGGTCCAGGCCATGGTGGAGGTGCCTCAAGTCTGCTCCCTGAGGCCCAGGCTGGGCAGGTTCCTCCCAGGCCTCTCTTATCCCCTTGCTGGAGAGAGCTGCTGGTATGCAAATCAGCCAGGGCTCAGGGGCTGCCTGAGGAGCCCTGTGATTCAGAGAGGGTTCAGCCCCAGTGCCACACGGAGATGATGGGCAGTCCCTGAAGACTGCCCCCCACATCATCCCAGGGGATTCTCTCTTTTCTGCTGGTCACATAATCTGAGCCTTCTACTCTAGACTATGTTCTGTCCTCATTCCTGAGCTGCTGACAGCAGACTTCAGAAGTGAAATCTTTATGCATTTTCTGAAGTCATTTTCCATGTGACACTGTGAGTCTTAGATAGGGACAGTAAAATAATGACACTTTTACCTTTGGGTGTTAGGTCATTGTTACTCACCCTGCCTGCACGTTATAATCTCCAAGGTTGTTCTAAATTAAAAACCTTGCAGGCCATTGCTCTTGGTAGGTGACTCTCTGCTGCCCCCTGGTGGTCTCTTCAAGCTGGGGTTGCAGAGGTGTCCTCTATTCAGGTGTGGACTCAGATCCCACTTCTCAGGTCCTGATTTCCTGATCCATGATCTGCTGGCCCCAGGGGAGGAATTGCTGTTCTCTATGTGGCCCCTGTCTGCCTCTTACCAGGCACTAGGCCCCTAATGACTAGGGGCTCAGATCACTCATAAAAACCTGAACCTGGGTATTGGGAAGAGGCAGGGTGCAGTGTGTGTCCAGCTTATTGATGGTGACGTCATGGCCGGGAAATCCTGAGGCTCCGCCCAAGCCCATATTCCCCCAGAAGCATATCTCCCACAAGGTTCACCTCTGTGGCTGGACAGGTCTTGTGACTCTTATGATTTCTGGACACACTTTAGCAAAAACCACCAGGGAACTTTGTGAAACAAGATGTATTATTTCCCACAAGTTGGGGGGCACACAAGGTGGGTGACAGGGAGAGAGAGAGAGAGGAAGAAGAGAGAGGAGTGAGAGAACTCAAGGCTCTGTCTTTATTAGAGTCCCAGGGTGGGTACCTCGGGTTTTGCGGATTCACTGTTTATTGTTTAAATTGAAACATAAGAGCAGAAATAAGGGTGCAGGAAGGGAGAAGCGGGATCACTCAGAATACTAGACACTTAGATTACCCAGGGCTTTCCGAAAGAGGCACCTTCATGGGCAGAGCGGCCTAATTCCTTATGCGCTTGTTTTCCCAGTAGCACGGTCACACAGCTGGCCACGTTCATTCAAGGTGGATATCTTAAAATGGATGCCTCCATGATGAAAAACAATGTCAGGCACTTAAAATAGAAGGAGGAGGGTTCACCTGAGGCAATTTGCACACAACGGAAGGTCCTGGAGAGTATTTGGGTGGTCCTGGGACTTAGCCCTGGAGACACAGCGTGGGATGGCTCTTCCCAATGTCGGCTGTGGGTACAGGGGTGACATGAGGCAGTTGTGGCTACTCCACAGAAGACAGAGACAGAAGAACATCCATCAGCAAATACTTATCCAGCCCCAGTTCGGTCTCACACATTCCATCTCCGGAGTCAGCATGAAATCACAGTTTCTGTTTGAATGGAGTTTTCTTTTTGCGGGAGGGGCAGTTAGTGACACAGTGGGTTTGCAAGTCCAGTAGGAAGTCCCCGCCACCTTCTACCTGTGCACTGCCCCCCTATATTTATTGAGAAGCTGGACACTTCTTCCAGTTCCCTGGTAGCTGGATTGACCATGTGACCCAGCACTCGCCCAGGGGATATAAGGTTTTGTTGGCTGGATTTCTTTCGAGACTTTTTTTTCTTTGTGAAGGAAAGAAAGAGACTGGATTTGATTCATGCGCTCCTTTCCTCTGAACAGGGTGTGATAGTTGGAGCTGCAACGGCTATGCTGAGGTGGTATTCCTCAATAGGAGTAGTGGAATGGAAGGTGAGAAAGATCTGGGAGCTCATGGAATTGCTGAGTATTTAGAAAACAATCATTTGACCTTAGACTTTTTGTTGGGGGAGAAATATAAGCTCCTGCCTGTTCTTGCCTCTGATGGTCTTCTGTGTGTTTTTGCACTGAAAGCATTTTTTTTTAAAGTAAAATTTACTTTGCAATGATAGAAACCAAAGAAAAGTTGTATACTTCCTCAAATTTCAACAAATTTAAATGGAATATCTCTTGCCATAAATCAGATCTTGCTGATTTATATAACTGAAAACAGCAGTTTATATTCATCAAGGTAAAGCAAAATGAATTATTAAATGATTGTTTAAAAAATTTAAATCCAGACATAAACATATGGCTTCATTATTAACATTGGAGATAGTCCATTACTAAATTATTTCTATTATCAGTTAGCACCCATTTATAAAGATGCATTTTTTTTTTCAGGGACAGAGAGAGAAAGTCAGAGAGAGGGACAGATAGGGATAGACAGACAGGAATGGAGAGAGATGAGAAGCATCAATCACCAGTTTTTTGTTGCGACACCTGAGTTGTTAATTGATTGCTTTCTCATATGTGCCTTGACTGTGGGCCTTCAGCAGACCGAGTAACTCCTTGCTTGAGCCAGCGATCTTGGGTCCAAACTGGTAAGCTTTTTTGTTCAAGCAAGAAGAGCCCGCATTCAAGCTGGCGACCTCGGGGTCTCAAACCTGTGTCCTTTCACATCCCAGTCCGACACTCTATCCACTGCGCCACCACTTGGTCAGGCTAAAGATGCATTCTTAACATTATATTACTATCATATTATTATTATTAAAGTGAGAGGAGGGGAGATAGAAAGACAGACTGCTATATGCACCCTGACTGGGATTCACCTGCAGCCTCTGTCTGGGGCCGATGCGTGGATCAACCAAGCTATCGTAAGCACCTGGGGCCAATGCTCAAACCAATTGAGCCACTGGATGCAAGAGGGGAAGAGGGAAAGCAAGGGGAAAGGAAGGGCAAGAGAAGCAGATGGTTGCTTCTCTTGTGTGCCCTGACTGGGAATCTAATCTGGGACATTCATATGCTGGGCTGACTCTCTATCCACTGAGTCAACAGGCCAGAGCCTCAGATGGAGCTCTTATCTGAGCATCCAGACTTATGCTTTTTGTCATTCTGGGCCCCTTCCCCCAGGCATTTCCGTCACACCCCATTACATCATTTAGAGGCTTCATGTTAACTTGACATAACTGTCATGGCTGATAGTGACTCCACATTGACTAGTCAAAAGGTGTCCAAAAAGTCCACTCTGCCCTTGCTCTAGACACCAGAGCAGACATGCTCAAGTCTTTGTCTGCAGTCCCCCTGGGGCTGGAGGAGAGTATGACACAGATGGGGAAGGGGGTTTGTGTCTCACTTCCCCATCCGCCTGTGTCACTGTGAGCTTTTAGTACTGTCGTCCCACACCTGACAGTAATAGTCGGCCTCGTCCTTGGCCTGGGCCCTGCTGATGGTCAGGGTGGCTGTGTTCCCGGAGTTGGAGCCTGAGAATTGGTCCGAGATCCCTGAGGGCCGGTTGTTATCATCATAGATGACCAGCACAGGGGCCTGCCTGGGCTTCTGCTGGTACCAGTGGACATTTTTACTTTCGATGTTGTTTCCCTCACAGGTGATCCTGGCCGTCCGATTCAGGTTCACTGACTTCGAGGGCAGCTGTTTCAGCTCATAGGAGGCCACAGAGCCTGCAAGAGAGAAGAGGAGGAGTGGAACATGAAGATCCCATTTCCAGGAACCTCTACCTGCCTGGCCTGGACTGAGCACTAGGGATTTTCTGGACCTCTATGGCGCCCCCTCTCATCAGTCTCAGCTCAGGTGGCCCATGGTTCTCCCTGGTTGATAAAGCCTTTGAACAAATAAGAACCCTTGTCCCTTTCTCCTGTCAGATTAAGCAACTCAGGGTCACTCAGAGCCAGTGAACACAATGGTGGGTTCTCCCCCACCCTCATCCCGCAGCAGGGTCATGAACATCCTGCCCCCACTGGCAGCGCCCTGCTGAGCTCAGAGTCAGACCCAGGCTTTCCCAGGGCCCTGGGGCTGAAGGTAGTGGGAGCCTGGGCCCCGCACCTGTGCAGAGAGCGAGGAGGCCGAGGAGGAGAGGGGTCCAGGCCATGGTGGAGTGCCTAAGTCTGCTCCCTGAGGCCGGCTGCCAAGCAGGTTCCTCCCAGGCCTCTCTTATCCCCTTGCTGGAGAGAGCTGCTGGTATGCAAATCAGCCAGGGCTCAGTGGTGCTGCCTGGGAGCTTTGTAGTTTCTGAGAAGGGCTCAGCCCCAGGGACACCGGGAAATGGGGACAGCCTCATCAGACGCCACTTTCTGCGCTGGGGATTCAGGTTCATCCTCTGGTGTCACAATGTGGGGCTGATGTCTCCACCCCAGACTGTCTCATGACCTCATTCCCAGGCTGGCCTGGTCATAACAGAGCTCAGAGGTAAAGTCTGTCTGCATATTCTGAACCCATTATAAAATGTTAACTACAGAGGTGACGATACCAGCCTCAGGTCAGCGCAGTGAGTACCAGGACCTGAATAAATATTGCACATTGCTCATGTAATGGCACGTGGATTCTTTTTTTTTATTTATTTTTAAAAATTTTTTTTTAATTTTATTTTTATTTTTTTTTGTATTTTTCTGAAGCTGGAAACGGGGAGAGACAGTCAAACAGACTCCCGCACGCTCCCGACCCGGATCCACCCGGCACGCCCACCAGGGGTGACGCTCTGCCCACCAGGGGGTGATGCTCTGCCCCTCCGGGGCGTCACTCTGCCGAGACCAGAGCCACTCTAGCGCCTGGGGCAGAGGCCAAGGAGCCATCCCCAGCGCCCGGGCCATCTTTGCTCCAATGGAGCCTTGGCTGCGGGAGGGGAAGAGAGAGACAGAGATGAAGGAGGGGGGGGTGGAGAAGCAAATGGGCGCTTCTCCTATGTGCCCTGGCCGGGAATCGAACCCGGGTGCCCCGCACGCCAGGCCGACGCTCTATCGCTGAACCAACCGGACAGGGCCGGCACGTGGATTCTTTAGGAGCCACTGAGGAGCTGTAAGTTTCTCTCCTTGGTGAGATCTCCTGGGACATAAATGCTGTGCCTCAGTGTCCCCAGTGTGCGCCAGTGCCAGGAACTGCTCTGATGTTTGCGAAAACTTTGGCAGTTGCATTGTTTTAGCATGAATGAAGTTGCCTGGAGGGGAATGAATCAACTGGATCTATGCTGGAGAAATCGGCAAATTCTACCAGAACCAAGTTTGAGAGACACAGAGTCAGAATGTAACATCAGTGTCAAAGATGATAGTGTAGAAAACATAACTTTTTCTTCAGGTGTGAGGTGGTGAATAACTTCCCTGCATGTTAGAGTCCCTGATGCCCAGACCCACCCAGTCTCCTGGAGGATTTATTTACCCAGTGGTCTCTGTTGCCCCCAAGTGGCCACTATGCACTAGCTGTGGAGTCTCAGGGGTGGCCTCTTTCCAGGTGTTGATTCTGAACCTCTGACTCAGGTTGTGATTCTTGATCCACGGATTATTGGTTCAAGGGAGGAATTTCTCTATGTGAATCCTGCCTTCTCAAGACCAGGCACAAGAAGCTCAGATCACCCAGGCAAATCTGAACAGGCTCATTTGAAGGAAGAAGGCAGACCCACCTGAAGCATCTGTGCACATATCTCTGGGGTGGCGGGTTCTGGGGCTTAGACTGGGGAACCAGGACCCAAGGGCTGTTTTCACTGGTGCTGACTGCTGCTGGTGCAGGGTCAACACAGGACAGTGGATGACACGGCTCCAAAGACCGAGGCAGGAGAACTATCTCCCAACAAACAATTCAGACCCACTGGATCAGGCAGACACTCCATCCTGGGAGATCAGTGTGAGCTAGACCCTGGCCCTGTCTCAGAGTTTCCATCGTGCGGGTCGGAGCACAGTGGACATGGCTGCATTGGTGACCCTGCAGATAGTCACCACCACCCTCTTCCTCTGTCTTGTCTTCCACATTTATTTAACAGCCAGACAGCTGCTAGGCTCAGGCCCCTCTTGACTGACCCTGTGGCCCAGGATTGGCCCATGTCAGTCAGCTGGGCTTCTTTCTGAAGAACTTTTGCTCTGGTGGTGGAAAGAGAAAGACTAGAAGAAAGCAGCTCTTTCCCTCTTGAACTTGAGTGTGAGAGCTGGTGCTGCCTCAGCCACCCAAGGTCCACCTTTCTTTTGAAAGGTCTTCTCACTGGGTAAAAACTGAAAGTGTGTCAGGGACTGAAAAATCAACAGGGTTTTTAGAGTTTGGATTTCTGGGGGACAGAGGTGTGGGGAACTGGCTTAAGCTGACAGCCTGCCCAACCCCCCACCTCGCTTGCAGAAAGCTGAGCCCTTCCCCACACCTCCGTGTTAGCTGTGATGCTCCTTCTGCCCCCATGTTTCCCCGGGAAGACTGGCTTCTTTGTGTTTGTTAAGAAATGGTGGGGGTTTTCTGCACTTGGTGGAATTCTTGGGTTGCCTTGGAAACTGTAATCAGAAAAATCACTGATTTGCTAATAGCCCACTTTGCCTTATTATAAAATAAGGGAAGATGCAGTTTTTAGGGTGGCCATGTTTTCTGCTGGGCTGTCTTTTTCTGCCAGCAGTAATTGCAGAGCCCTCCCGACCCCATCTTTTATTCTTTAATTCTTTAAATGTGTTTTTCTTAATTCCACACCGTTCTCGCTCAGGACCTGAAAATACTGGTCGCGCAGGTTCATGACAAAAGTGGATAAGTTTTTTTACTGTTAATTTGTTTTCCCCTTTTAGCATTCTAACGGCATTCCTCCCCTCTCTCCTCGTTTGTGTTGTTTGAAGGAGAGATCTGCTCTGATCACATGGGTTCTTCCTCTGTGTAGAACATGTCTCTTCTCTCTGATACTTTTATGATTTCAGCACTTGTTTTGAGGAGTTTGATGATGATCATGTTTCATCATCAAACTCCTCAACACTGTGTGAGGAAACCTTCTGAGGCCAAAAACAGAACCAGAAAGTGAGACTAGAGATGACGTGGAGTGCTCTCACACACAATCAAAAGTCCTGCTTGCCTGACCAGGTGGTGGCGCAGTGGATAGAGCATCGGACTGGGATGCGGAGGACCCAGGTTCAAGACCTCAAGGTCGCCAGCTTGAGCACGAGCTCATCTGGTTTGAGCAAAGCTCACCCAAGTTTGCTGGCTTGAGCAAGGGGTTACTTGGTCTGCTGTGGCCCCACGGTCAAGGCACATATGAGAGAGCAATCAATGAACAACTAAGGTGTTGCTACGAAAAGCTAATGATTGATGCTTCTCATCTCTCTCCGTTCCTGTCTGTCTGTCCCTATCTATCCCTCTCTCTGACTCTCTCTGTCTCTGTAAAAAAAAAAAAAAAAAAAAGTCCTCCTTGTCCCCCAATCAGAGAGGAAAAGTTCCTAATCAGGGCGTCAGGTTGACCAGTCAAAAGAGCTTTGCCTCAGCGGTGGGGAAATTAACACAAGACTACATGCTGCTCTGGTCCTTGCTAAGATGTAAAAGTACATTGAGTAAAGATCAAACTGTTTCCATCAACTTTACTAAATCTAATAAACGAGGGCATCACAGTGGTACCCTCATTGGGAAGTGCTATTGTTGTACAGGACAGGCTCCCCTAAGGTCACGTCCCCCCCCCCCCAAGGGTGGCTCAGGGCTAATAACGATCTGAGGACAGGATCCCAACTCTCTGCTCAGTTCAAGATGACCTTGTAGGGCCTCTCAGCTGAGTCCCTGATGCTTGTTATATGCTTTTTTGTGCTTGGTTTCTGTTGAACTTCTTGGATCTGTGGGATTCTCAATTTGATTGAAATTTGCACATCTCTGGCCAACCTTTCCCGAAATATTTTTTCTTCTCAACTCTCCCTCAACCTGAAATCTGCTTTAGGGCTCCAGTTACATGCAGATGAAGGTCTGGAAGCCTTCCTGCAGTGCACTGATGCTTCCGTTCCTTCTTCTTTCAAAGACTTTGTTTTGGTCTTTGTTGAATTGTTTTTTATTTCATCAATTCACGAATATTTTTCTTTGCAGTATTTAATATGCTGTCAACTCATTAAGTGTAATTTTTGTCTCAGACACAGTAGTTTTTTTTTTAATAATTTTATTTTTAATGGGGCAACATCAATAAATCAGGATACATATATTCAAAGATAACAAGTCCAGGTTATCTTGTCGTTCACTTATGTTGCATACCCATCACCCAAAGTCAGATTGTCCTCTGTCACCTTCTATCTAGTTTTCTTTGTGCCCCTCCCCCTCCCCCCTCTCCCTCTCCCTCTCCCCCCTCCCCCTGTAACCACCACACTCTTATCAATGTCTCTTAGTTTCACTTTTAAGTCCCACCTAAGTATGGAATAATGCAGTTCCTGTTTTTTTCTGATTTACTTATTTCACTTCGTATAATGTTATCAAGATCCCACTATTTTGCTGTAAATGATCCGATGTCACCATTTCTTATGGCTGAGTAGTATTCCATAGTGTATATGTGCCACATCTTCTTTATCCAGTCATCTATTGACGGGCTTTTTGGTTGTTTCCATGTCCTGGCCACTGTGAACAATGCTGCAATGAACATGGGGCTGCATGTGTCTTTATGTATCAATGTTTCTGAGTTTTGGGGGTATATACCCAGTAGAGGGATTGCTGGGTCATAAGGTAATTCTATTTTCAGTTTTTTGAGGAACCACCATACTTTCTTCCATAATGGTTGTACTACTTTACATTCCCACCAACAGTGGATGAGGGTTCCTTTTTCTCCACAGCCTCTCCAACATTTGCTATTACCTGTCTTGTTAATAATAGCTAATCTAACAGGTGTGAGGTGGTATCTCATTGCAGTTTTGATTTGCATTTCTCTAATAACTAACGAAGATGAGCATCTTTTCATATATCTGTTGGCCATTTGTATTTCTTCCTGGGAGAAGTGTCTGTTCATGTCCTCTTCCCATTTTTTTATTGGATTGTTTGTTTGTTTGTTGTTGAGTTCTATGAGTTCTTTGTATATTTTGGATATTAAGCCCTTATCTGAGCTGTTGTTTGAAAATATCATTTCCCATTTAGTTGGCTGTCTGTTTATTTTGGTATTGGTTTCTCTTGCTGAGCAAAAACTTCTTAGTCTGATGTAGTCCCATTCATTAATTTTTGCCTTCACTTCTCTTGCCTTTGGAGTCAAATTCATAAAATGCTCTTTAAAACCCAGGTCCATGAGTTTAGTACCTATGTCTTCTTCTATGTACTTAATTGTTTCAGGTCTTATGTTTAGATCTTTGATCCATTTTGAGTTAATTTTAGTACAGGGGGATAGACTGTAGTCCAGTTTCATTTTTTTGCATGTGGCTTTCCAGTTTTCCCAGCACCATTTATTGAAGAGGCTTTCTTTTCTCCATTGTGTGTTTTTGGCCCTTTTATCAAAAAGTTATTTGACTATATACATGTGGTTTTATTTCTGGGTTTTCTATTCTGTTCCATTGGTCTGAGTGTCTATTTTTCTGCCAATACCATGCTGTTTTGATTGTCGTGGCCCTATAATATAGTTTGAAGTCAGGTATTGTAATATCCCCAGCTTCATTCTTTTTCTTTAGGATTGCTCTGGCTATTCGGGGTTTTTCATAGTTCCATATAAATCTGATGATTTTTGGCTCCATTTCTTTAAAAAATGTCATTGGAATTTTGATAGGAATTGCATTAAATTTGTATGTTGCTTTGGGTAATATGGCCATCTTGATTATATTTATTCTTCCTAACCAAGAACAAGGTATATTCTTCCATCTCATTATATCTTTTTTGATTTCCCTTAACAATGGTTTATAGTTTTCATTATATAAGTCCTTTACATTCTTTGTTATGTTTATTCCTAAGTATTTTATTTTTTTTGTTGCAATCGTGAAGGGGATTATTCTTTTGAGTTTGTTCTCAATTGTTTCATTGTTGGCATATAGAAAGGCTATTGACTTCTGTATGTTAATTTTGTATCCTGCGACCTTACTGTATTGGCTTATTGTTTCTAGTAGTCTTTTTGTGGATTCTTTGGGGTTTTCGATGTATAGGATCATATTATCTGCAAAAAGTGATACCTTTACTTCTTTTCCGATATGGATGCCTTTTATTTCTTTGTCTTGTCTGATTGCTCTGGCTAGAACCTCTAGTACCACATTAAATAAGAGTGGAGAGAGTGGACAACCCTGTCTTGTTCCTGATTTAAGGGGGAAAGCCTTCAGTTTAGTGCCATTTAATATGATGTTAGCTGATGGTTTATCATATATGGCCTTTATCATGTTGAGATATTTTCCTTCTATGCCCATTTTGTTGAGAGTCTTAAACATAAAATTGTGTTGTATTTTATCGAAAGCCTTTTCTGCGTCTATTGCTAAGATCATGTGGTTTTTGTTCTTTGTTTTGTTGATATGGTGCATTACGTTAACCGTTTTACGTATGTTGAACCATCCTTGAGATTCTGGGATGAATCCCACTTGATCATGATGTATTATCTTTTTAATATGTTGTTGTATTCGATTTGCTAGTTTTTTGTTTAGTATTTTAGCATCTGTATTCATTAGAGATATTGGTCTGTAGTTTTCTTTTTTTGTGCCATCCTTGCCTGGTTTTGGTATGAGGGTTATGTTGGCCTCATAAAATGTGTTTGGAAGTATTGCTTCTTCTTCAATTTTTTGGAAGACTTTGAGTAGAATAGGAACCAAGTCTTCTTTGAATGTTTGATAAAATTCGCTGGTATAGCCATCTGGGCCTGGACTTTTATATTTGGGGAGGTTTTTAATGGTTTTTTCTATTTCTTATCTACTAATAGGCCTGTTTAAGCTTTCTGCTTCTTCTTGACTCAGTCTAGGAAGGTTGTATTGTTCTAGGAATTTATCCATTTCTTCTAGGTTGTTGAATTTAGTGGCATAAAGTTTTTCATAGTATTCTACAATAATTCTTTGTATTTCTACGGTGTCTGTGGTGATCTCTCCTCTTTCATTTTGGATTTTATTTATTTGAGTCCTGTGTCTTTTTTCCTTGGTGAGTCTTGCCAAGGGTTTGTCAATTTTGTTGATCTTTTCAAAGAACCAGCTCCTTGTTCTATTAATTTTTTCTATAGTTTTTCTGTTCTCTATTTCATTTATTTCTGCTCTGATTTTTATTATCTCCTCTCTTTGGCTGGTTTTGGGTTGTCTTTGTTCTTCTTTTTCTAGTTCCTTAAGGTGTGAAGTTAAGTGGTTCACTTGGGCTCTCTCTTGTTTGTTCATATATGCCTGAAGTGATATGAACTTCCCTCTTATCACTGCTTTTGCTGCATCCCATAGATTCTGATATGTCGTATTGTCATTTTCATTTGTCTGTATATATCTTTTGATCTCTGTGCTTATTTCTTCTTTGACCCATTCATTTTTTAAAAGTATGTTGTTTAGTTTCCACATTTTTGTGGAATTTTTTTCCTCTTTTTTGCAGTTGAATTCTAGTTTCAAGGCTTTATGATCAAAAATATGCTTGGTACAACTTCAATTTTTCTGAATTTGCTAATGTTGTTTTTGTGGCCCAACATATGGTCAATTCTTGAGAATGATCCATGTACACTGGAGAAAAATGTATACTCAGTCACTTTGGGATGAAATGTCCTGTAGATGTCTATCATATCCAGGTGCTCTAGTGTTTTGTTTAAGGCCACTATATCTTTGTTGATTCTCTGTTTGGATGACCGATCTAGAGCTGTCAGTGGTGTATTGAGGTCTCCAAGTATGATTGTATTTTTGTCAGTTTTTGTTTTAAGGTCAATAAGTAGCTGTCTCATATATTTTGGTGCTCCTTGGTTTGGTGCATATATATTAAGAATTGTTATGTCTTCTCGATTCAGTGTCCCCTTAGCCATTATGAAATGGCCATTTTTGTCTCTGAGTACTTTTGCTGTCTTGTAGTCAGCATTATCAGATATGAGTATTGTTACGCCTGCTTTTTTTTGGATGTTATTTGCTTGGAGTATTGTTTTCCAGCCTTTCACTTTGAATTTGTTTTTATCCTTGTTACTTAGATGAGTTTCCTGTAGGCAGCATACAGTTGGATTTTCTTTTTTAATCCATTCTGCTACTCTGTGCCTTTTTATTGGTGAGTTTAATCCGTTTACATTTAGTGTAATTATTGACACTTGTGAGTTCCCTATTGCCATTTTATAGATTTCTTTCTGTTAGTTTTATGTCTTGTTTGATCCTTCTCTTTCGTTTTTCTATCTTTTGTTTTTATTTGGTTGTATTCCATACATTTTTCCTCTGTTGCTATCTTTTTTATCTCATGTGCTTCTGTGGTGGTTTTTTCAATGGTGGTTACCTTTAAGTAATGAAAAGGGTTCCTACCCTGTTCATTGTAGAGCAGTATTTTGTGAGTACGTTTGCACTCCATCGTCCTTTGCTACTGTTAATCTCCATCTTCTCCCCCTCTTTCTTTTTGTTGTTGTCACAGTTTAAATTTGGTTTTATTGTGTTCTTCTTGGAGCTTTTACCTATGGCTTTTTTTTTTGTTCTTTGTATCTGATTGGAGAACCCCCTTTAGTAATTCCTGGAGTGGGGGTTTTCTGATGATAAATTTCCTCATCTTTTCTGTATCTGTGAATGTTTTTATTTCTCCTTCATATTTGAAGGATAGCTTTGATGGGTATAGTATTCGTGGCTGAAAGTTCCTCTCTTTCAGGACTTTAACTATTGAGGTCCACTCTCTTCTAGCTTGTAGAGTTTCTGCTGAGAAATCTGATGATAATCTAATGGGCCTTCCTTTATATGTTGTATTCTTCTTTTCCCTGGCTGCCTTGAGGATTTTTTCTTTGCCGTTGGTTTGTGCCAATTTCATTATGATGTGCCTTGGAGTAGGTTTGTTGGGGTTAAGAAAACTCGGAGTTCTGTTTGCTTCTTGAATTTGAGGCTTTAGTTCTTTCCACAGGCTTGGGAAGTTCTCAACTATTATTTGTTTGAGTATGTTCTCCATTCCATTTTCTCTCTCTTCTCCCTCTGATATACCTATTATTCTTATGTTATTCTTTTTGATGGAGTCAGATAATTCTTGTAGGGCTATCTCATTTAAAAAAATTTTTTTTTTGTATTTTTCTGAAGCTGGAAATGGGGAGAGACTGTCAGACAGACTCCCGCATGCGCCCGACTGGGATCCACCCGGCATGCCCACCAGGGGCGATGCTCTGCCCACCAGGGGATGATGCTCTGCCTCTCCAGGGCATCGCTCTGCCATGACCAGAGCCACTCTAGTGCCTGGGGCAGAGGCCAAGAAGCCATCCCCAGTGCCCGGGCCATCTTTGCTCCAATGGAGCCTCGGCTGCGGGAGGGGAAGAGAGAGACAGAGAGGAAGGAGGGGGGTGGAGAAGCAAATGGGCACTTCTCCTATGTGTTCTGGCTGGGAATCGAACCCAGGTTCCCTGCATGCCAGGCCGATGCTCTACTGCTGAGCTAACCGGCCAGGGCCTCATTGTTTTTTAATTTTTGAGTCTCTTTCTTCTTCTCTCTGTTGTGCCTCAAGTTGCTTGTCTTCTATTTCACTAATCCTCTCTTCTATCTAGCCTGTTCTATTAGCTAAGCTCGTTACCTCGTTTTTCAGCTTGTGAATTGAGTTTTTCATCTCTGTTTGATTTGTTTTTATAGTTTCAATTTCCTTGGAAATATATTCTTTGTGTTCGTCGAGTTGTTTTCTGAGCTCCCTAAATTGCCTTTCTGTGTTTTCTTGTATATCTCGGAAGATTTTTAGGATTTCTATCTTAAATTCTCTGTCATTTAGCTTCAAGGTTTCCAATATATTAAATTTTTTCTCCATAGATTTTTCCTCATCTATCTGTGTTACCTCTCTTTCTTTTGTATCCATGATATTCGATTTTCTTTTCCTTAATGGCATCTGAGGGTGGTTTTGTTGATAGTATTAATGAGTTTAATAAAGAATAAAAAATTAAAAAAATAAAAAAATCGAAAAGAGTTGTTTTTTTTAAAAAAATTAATAATGAAATAAAGAAAAATAAAATATAAAATAAAATAATTTTTTTAAAAAAGGAAATTATTCCCCCCTTCCTCTTTTCCTCTCCTTTCCTCTCCCCTCTTTCTTGAGAAAATCTTGTGGTGAACTGTGAATTATATTGTACTAAATAGAACAAACAATGCCTGTAATTGAGGGTCTGAATTGGGGAGAAGTAATAAAGGGGCAAAAAAAAAAAAAAAAAAGAAAAAAAGAAAAAGAAAAGGGTGTATGGACCCACATAAAGCAAATAAGAAAAAAAATTTGGGTCAAGAATAAAATGATTTGCTTTTAGGTGTTGGTTGACTAAGAGTTATGATGAGAGGAATAAGAGGGAAACAGGAAAATGGGGGGACAAATTAAAAAATTACTATTGTATTTAGTGGAACAAGAACTAGATAAAATGGAGAGCCAGGGATGGGAGCACTGCCAGTGTTTTAAAAAGGTGAAGTAAAAACCCCCCAAAATGCCACAAATATAAGTTTGAGTCCCAGATAAGATATTGTTTGTTATTGAGGTTTGAATGAGAGGAGACGTAAAGGAGAAAGGAAGAAACTAATATAGAGGGAGAAAAGAAAGAGAGAGAGAGAAAAAAAGAGGGAACCACTAAAAGAAAAAAAAAAGAAAAAAGAGGAGAGAGAGAGAGAGTTAAGGGTTTTGGAGTGCAACCCTCATAGAGAAAGGAAGAGGAAAGAAAAGATAATGGGAGATGTAACACTTATGGGTAGTGTAGTTCAAGGAGAGGAGAGAGTAAGACCGGCAGAGAGTTAAACGACCAAATTGGAGGAGGAAAAAAAAAATCAAGAATGAAGATAAGAGAAACAAATGAACAAATATAATAAAATGGGATAGGTTATAAAGTCTGCAGATTATTCTTGATTTTGAGAGGTTATCTTCTTGCTTTTTCTTTTCTCTCCCTCTTCCTAGTTGGTGACTCTGTACCCTGGGTTCTTCCCCTTTGGCACACTCAAGTAGAGGTTTGCAGTTGATAAGTCTCTATGGCGATGTCATGTATTGTGCTTCAGTCTCATTGGCAGTTGAGGCTCATTAGCATTTATAGGCTCCACCAGTGAGAGAGTTTGTGTTCCTGGAGCCTTTCTCCTAGTCTTTCCTTCCTCAATTAGTAGCCTGATAATCCAGCTATGGGGTTGCTGATGCCTCTGCCTCCATAGTAAGAGGCCCAAAGAGCTGGCAACTCCCCACTCTATTCCCACTCAGCACAGGGCTCTGGGTGAGGCTCAGTCAGACAGATCTGCTAGCATAATCAGGCGGGGCTTCCGCCCACTCAAAGACCTCTGGCTCTGTCACTCTGTGGGATAACACAGGTGCGCAGTGCCGAGGCACTTGGAGGAATCTCTAGCCCACTATCTGTGCGCGCAGACCAGGATATCAGGCCAGCAGTCTCACCTTCTGAGTGAAACCCCCACCCGCACGGAAAAGTTCCGGCGTTGGAATTGGCTCTTGCTCCGTCTCTGAGCGCGGCTTTTTCAAGGCGCTGGGGCGGCCCAAGATTCCGCTTTTGGCCCACACAAAGGCCCCTGACTCTGCCCCTCTGTGGGATAACACGGGCGGGCACTGCCGAGGCGCTTGGAGGAATCTCTCACTCACTATCTTTGCGCGCAGACCAGGCTATCAGGCCAGCCGCCTCACCTTCTGAGTGAAACCCCCACCCGCACGGAAAAGTTACAGCGTTGGAATTGGCTCTTGCTCAGTCCCCGTGTGCGGCTTTCCCAGGGCGCTGGGGCGGTCCGGAGATTCTGCCTTCGGCCCACACAAAGGCCTCTGAGTCTGCCCCTCTGTGGGGTAACACGAGTGCCCACTCCTGAGGCACTCGGAGGAATCTCTCGCTCACTATCTGTGCACGCAGACCAGGATATCAGGCCGGCCGCCTCACCCTCTGAGTGAATCCCCCTTCCGCACAGAAAAGTTGCAGCATTGGAATTGGCTCTTGCTCCCTCCCCGTGCGCGGCTCCCTCAGGGCGCTGGAGCAGCCCGGAGATTCCGCTTTCGGTCCACACAAAGGCCTCTGACTCTGCCTCTCTGTGGGATAACACAGGTGCCTACTCCCGGGGCTTTGGAAGGAATCTCTCGCCCACTATCTGCGTGCGCCGACCCGGAGATTGGGGAAAATGGCTGCCCCGCTTGTCTTTCTTTGTCTGGGTTTGGCACGAGTGTTATCTTGTATTGCCCGAGTTGTGACAGAAACAGTTTTTCCTCAGCTTGGATCTCTGTGCCACAGCCTGGTTTGGCCGTTTGTGCCGCGGCCTGGATTTATTCACCCCCTTTGCCTGACTTAGTTTCTATATTCTCAGTTTCCAGTGAAAGCCGCCCTGTTTAGGTTAGTGAGGAAGGCGGAGCATTCTTACTCCCTATTTCCTTCGGGGTTTGATTATATATTTAGCCAATTTTTCGCTCGACCATACCTTCGGGTGTATTGCAAAACATCTGGAGGCTCCAAGGATAGGTTTTTCTGTTTCTGGTTGAAGATCTTGTTGAGTTTTGGGGGAGATTTATCAGTATCGCTTCCTACCGCGCCATTACTCTGACGTCATCTCCCAATAGTTTTTATATATAGAAGTTTGACTATTCTTTTAAAATGTTTCTTTAGTCTGCAATCAACATAGTCAATCATTCTTCTACCCTCCTCAACAAACACAATGTAGTTATAACATTCCTTTTGCATCCTTTCCCACAAATTCCATTATCTGTGCAATTTCATGGCCCATTTGGATTGATTGAATGTTTTTGGTTATTGTTGCTCATATTTTCCTACTTATTCTCAAGATATTTTAAAGGATGCAGGCCTTGTGAATATTTCCTTGATTCATGCACAATATTTGTATTTCTATATACATTTTTGTCTTCTTGGTTATTCTTTTTAAATTAATTAATTTATTTTTTCTTCTTTTCCAAGTGAGAGGAAGGGAGATAGAGAGAAAGACTCTTACATGTGCCCTGACTAGATCCACCAAGCAACCCTGTATGGGGCCAATGCTCTGCTCATCTTGGGGCCATGCTTACAACTGAGCTATTTTTAGCACCTGAGGAGGAGGCTCCCCAGAGCCAACCTCAGCACCTGGGCTGAGGCACTCAAACCAATCAAGCCATGGCTGCAGGAGGGGAAGAGAGAGAAAGAAGAAGATGGGGAGGGGTGGAGAAGCAGATAGTTGCTTCTCCTGTGCGCTCTGACTAGAAATTGAACCCTGGACTTTCACACACTGGGCCGATGCTCTACCACTGAGCCAACTGGCCAAGGCCTAGTTATTCTAGATTTTAGTAAAGTTGATGGAAACAGTTTGATCTTTTCTAAATGTACTTTTACATCTTAGGAAGGAGTAGAGCAACATGTGGTCTTTTTAAAATTAATTTATTGTGTTTACATTTTTTGTGTTTACATATTACAATTTCTAGTGTTCCCCAAATACATCCTCCCCTCCCCCATGTTCCCCAGTACATCCCCCTGTCCCCCTCCCCATAACACCCTCTTCCCTTCCCTCCAGGATTTGCTTTTCTGCTCTCATCCCATCCTATCACCCAATCATCCCCTTTCCCTCTGTCCGCTTTCCTTCTGGATCCTTTGATCCCACCTCTGTCTCTATTCTGCTCCTCAGTTCATATTGTTTATCGGATTCCTCAAATGAATGAGGTCATATGATATTTTTCTTTCTCTGCCTGGCTTATTTCACTTAACATAATAGTTTCCAGGTCCATCCATATTGTCACAAAAGTAATATTTCCTTCTTTTTCATAGCCCCATAGTATTCCATTGTGTATATGTACCATTGCTTTTTAATCCATTCGTCCACTGTCGGACACTTGGGCTGTTTCCAGATCTTGGCTAATGTAAACAATGCTGCCATAAGCATGGGGGTGCATTTCTCCTTTTGAATTGCTGATGTGGTGTTCTTGGGGTATATTTCTATAAGTGGGATGGCTGGGTCAAAAGGCAGTTCGATTTTTAATTTTTTGAGGAATCTTCATACTGTTTTCCATAGTGGCTGCACCAGTCTGCATTCCCACCAGCTGCACAGGAGGGTCCCCTTTTCTCCACATCCTCGCCAGCACTTATTCTGTGTTGTTTTGTTGGTTAGCGCCATTCTGACTGGTGTGAGGTGATATCTCATTGTGGTTTTAATTTGCATTTCTCTAATGAGTAGTGATTTTGAGTATTTTGCATATGCCTATTGGCCATCTGTATGTTCTCTTTGGAGAAATGTCTATTCATTTCTTTTGACCATTTTTTGATTGGATTGTTTATCTTCCTAGTGTTGATTTTTTACAAGTTCTTTATAAATTTTGGTTATTAACCCCTTATCAGACATATTGTTGAATATGTTCTCCCATTGCGTGGTTTGCCTTTTTATTTTGTTCATATTGTCTTTAGCTGTGCAAAAGCTTTTTAGTTTGATATAGTCCCATTTGTTTATCCTGTCCTTTATTTCCCTTGCACGTGGAGATAAATCAGCTAATATCATATATTGCTGCGAGTGATGTTGGAGAGCTTATTGCCTATGTTTTCTTCTAAGATGCTTATGGTTTCAAGGCCTACATTTAAGTCTTTTATCCATTTTGAGTTTATTTTTGTGAATGGTGTAAGTTGATGGTCTAGTTTTATTTTTTTTGCAAGTAGCTGTCCAAATTTCCCAACATCGTGTGTTAAGGAGACTGTCTTTACTCCACTGTATGCTATTACCACCCTTGTCAAATATCAATTGTTCATAAAGGTGCAGGTTTATTTGTGGATTCTTTGTTCTGTTCCATTGATCTATATGCCTGTTCTTATGTCAGTACCAGGCTGTTTTGAATATAATGGCCTTGTAGTATAACTTGATATTGGGAAGTGTGATACCTCCCACTTTATTCTTCTTTTTCAAAATTGTGAAGGCTATTTGTGTTCTTTTCTGGTTCCATATGAATTTTTTGGAATATTTGTTCTATATCTTTGAAGTATGTCCTTGGTATTTTCATAGGAATTGTATTGAATTTATAAATTGCTTTGGGTAATATGGAAATTTTAATGATGTTTATTCTTTCTAGCCATGAACACGGTATATGCTTCCACTTGTTTGTATCTTCCTTTATTTCTTTTATCAATGTTTTATAATTTTTTGAGTACAAGTCTTTAGCCTCCTTGGTTAAATTTACTCCTAGGTATTTTTTTTTTTTTGCATAGTGAAGGGGATTATTTTCTTAATTTCTCTGTCAGACAGATCATTGTTGGTGTATAAAAATGCCACTGATTTCTGAGTATTAATTTTATATCCTGATACCTTGCTGAATTCATTTTTCAGGTCCGGTAGGTTTTTGACTGCAACTTTAGGGTTTTCTATGTACAATATCATATCATCAGCAAATAATGATAGTTTTGCTTCTTTTACAATTTGGATGCCTTTTATTTCTCCTTCTTGTCTGATTGCTGTGGCTAGGACTTCCAGAACTATGTTGAATAAGAGTGGTGAAAGGGGGCACCCCCTGCCTTGTTCCTGATCTTAAGGGGATTGCTTTTAACATTTGCCCATTCAGTATGATGTTGACTGTTGGCTTGTCATAGATGGCCTTTATCATGTTGAGGTATGTTCCCTGTATTCCCACTTTGCTGAGAGTTTTGATCATAAATGGGTGCTGGATTTTATTGAACGTTTTTTCTGCATCTATTGATATTATTATGTGGTTTTTGTCCTTCCTTTTGTTTATATAATGAATCACATTGATTGATTTGCAAATATTGTACCAGCCTTGCCTCCCTAGATTAAATCCCACTTGATCATGATGTATGATTTTTTTCATGTATTGCTGGATTCAGTTTGCTAATATTTTGTTGAGAATTTTAGCATCCAAGTTCATCAGGGATATTGGCCTATAGTTTTCTTTCTTTGTGTTTTCTTTGCCTGGTTTTGGAATCAGAATTATGCTCACCTCATAAAAAGATCTTGAAAGTTTTCCCTCCTCTTGAATTTTTTGAAATAGCTTGAGAAGGATACGAGTTAATTCTTTGAATGTTTGGTAGAATTCACCTGTGAAGCCATCTGGCTCAGGGCTTTTGTTTGTTGGTAGTTTTCTTTTTTAATAATAGTTTCGATCTCATTTGTTGTAATTAGTTTATTTAGGTTTTTAGATTCTTCCAGATTGATTTTTGAAAGATTATATTTTTCAAGGAATTTGTCCATTTCACCTAGGTTGTCTAAATTTTTGGCATACAGTTCTTCATAGCATTTTCTTACAATCCTTTGTATTTCTGTTGTGTCCGTTGTTACTTCTTCACCCTCATTTCTAATTTTATTTATTTGAATCCTTTCTCTTTTTTTCTTGGTGAGTCTGGATAAGGGTTCATCAATCTGGTTTACTTTTTCAAAGAACCAGCTCTTGGTTTCATTGATCTTCTGTATTTTTTTTTTGGTCTCTATGTCATTTATTTCTGCTCTGATCTTTATTATTTCCTTCCTTCTACTTCCTCTAGGCTTTACTTGATGTTCTTTTTCTAGTTCTTTTAGATGCAGGATTAAGTTGTTTATTTGAGCTTTTTCTAGCTTCTTAAAGTTTGCTTATAATGCTATGAACTTCCCTCTCCGTACTGCTTTTGCTATGTCCCACAGATTTTAAGTTGTTGTATGCTCGTTTTCATTTGTTTCAAGGACATTTTTTTTTTTTTGTATTTTTCTGAAGCTGGAAACAGGGAGAGACAGTCAGACAGACTCCCGCATGCGCCCGACCGGAATCCACCTGGCACGCCCACCAGGGGCGACGCTCTGCCCACCAGGGGGCGATGCTCTGCCCCTCTGGGGTGTTGCTCTGCCATGGCCAGAGCCACTCCAGCGCCTGGGGCAGAGGCCAAGGAGCCATCCCCAGCGCCCGGGCTATCTTTGCTCCAATGGAGCCTTGGCTGCAGGAGGGGAAGAGAGAGACAGAGAGGAAGGAGGGGGGGGTGGAGAAGCAAATGGGCGCTTCTCCTATGTGCCCTGGCCGGGAATCGAACCCGGGTCCCCCGCACGCCAGGCCGATGCTCTACTGCTGAGCCAACTGGCCAGGGCCTGATTTCTTTCTTGATCTCATTGTTGATCCATTCATTATTTAATAACATGCTGTTTAGTTTCCAAGTGTTTTTCAGTTTTTCTATTGTAGTTGATTTCTTGTTTCATGCCATTGTGATCAGAGAAGATGCTTAATATGGTTTCAATATTCGTAAATTTGTTGAGACTCGTTTTATGCCCTAATATGTGGTCTATCCTAGAGAATGTACAATGCACACTTGAAAAGAATGTATATATATTCTGCTGCTTTAGGGTGAAAGGTTCTGAAGATATCTATTAAATCCACTTGATCTAGTTTGTTTCTTAATTCTGTGGTTTCTTTGTTAATTTTCTTTCTTGAGGATCTATCCATTGATGTCAGTGGGGTATTGAAATCCCCTACTATTATAGTATTGCTGTTGATCTCTCCCTTTATGTCCATTAAAATCTGCTTTATATATTTAGGTGCTCCTATATTAAGTGCATAGATATTTATAATGGTTATCTTTTCCTGTGGGATTGCTCCTTTTATCATTATGTAATGACCTTATTTATCCCTTACTATAGTCTTTGTTTTAAAGTCTATTTTGTCAGATATAAGCATTGCTACCCCAACTTTTTTTCATTTCCATTTGCATGAAATATTTTTTACATCCTTTTACTTTCAGTCTATGCGTATCTTTTGTTTTGAGGTGGGTCTCCTGTAGACAACATATATATGGGTCCTGTTTTCTTATCCATTCAGCTACCCTTTGTCTTTTGATTGGAGCATTTAATTCATTTACATTTAAGGTTATTATTGATATGTAGTTGTTTATTGCCATTTTTTTCTTTAAATCTATATTCCTCTTTAAATATATATATTTTTTCTTTTTTAATTTTTTCCCCCTGCTTTGTTCTGTCTGCAGTAGGCCCCTTAACATTTCTTGCAGCATTGGTTTGGTTGTGATGAATTCCTTGAGTTTTTTTTGTCTGGGAAGCTTTTTATTTCTCATTTAATTTAATTTAATTTTATTTTATTGTTTTTCAGAGAGAGGGATAGATAGGGATAGACAGACAGGAACATAGAGAGATGAGAAGCATTAATTATCAGTTTTTTGTTGTGACACTTTAGTTGTTCATTGATTGCTTTCTCATATGTGCCTTGACCATGGGGCTACAGTAGACCGAGTAACCCCTTGCTCAAGCCAGTGACCTTGGGTCCAAGCTGATGAGGTTTTTTGCTCAAACCACACGAGCCCTGTGCTCAAGCTGGTGACCTCAGCATCTCAAATCTGGGTCCTCCGCATCCCAGTCCAATGTTCTATCCATTGTGCCACTGCCTGGTCAGGCTCTCCTTCAATTTTAAATAATAGTCTTGCTGGATAAAGAAGTCTTGGTTGTAGGTTCTTGTTCTGCATTACTTTGAATATTTCTTGCCAATCCCTTCTGGCCTTAGATGTTTCTGTCGAGAAGTCAGATGTCATCCTATGGGTTTTCCTTTGTAGGTGATTAACTGTTTTTCTCTTACAGCCTTTAATATTCTTTCTTTATCTCTTAGCTTTGGTATTTTGATTATGATATGTCTTGGTGTGAGTCTCTTTGGATTCTTTTTAAATGGGGTTCTCTCTTCTTCTTGAACTTGTGTGACTCTTTCCTGCATCAATTTAGGAAAATTTTCAGCTAAAATTTCTTCAAAGAACTTCTCTAGTCTTTGTTCTTTCTCTTCTCCTTCAGGAACCTCTATTATGTGGATATTGTTTCTCTTCATGTTTTCACAGAGCTCTCTTAGAGTTTCCTCAGACTTTTAAAATCTCTTTTCTTTTTGCTTTTCTGCTTCCATGCTTTTGCTTATCTTGTCCTCTAAGTCGCTGATTCGATCCTCTGCTTCATTTAGCCTGCTTTTAATTCCTTCTAGTGTAGTCTTCATTTCTGATACTGTGTTTGTCATTTCTGTCTGGTTCTTCTTTATGATTTCTGTGTCCTTTCTGATGCTTATAATTTCTTTATTGAGGTGTTCATTAAGTCCATCCATTGTAGCTTTGAGATCCTTAAGCATCCTAACAATCATTATTTTATATGGTACATCCGGTAATTTGAATACTTCCGATTCATCCCGGACATTTTCTGAGGATTTATCTTGTTGAAGCATATGCCTTATGCTTCTCTGTCTTCCCATTATGTATGACTTATAGGCTTCTTCCAGTTGTGGTCTCCTTACCTAGTAGAGCTGCTTTGAAGTTTTGATTTGTTTATTTTCTTAACTCGGTGGTAATCCTGTTTACTGATCTCAGCAGGGGGCTTATTTGAAAGTGTATCCAGGAATGCGGTGGGTGTAACCTCTGAGACTTCCAGCTACTCTCTTGGGGCGGGGTGCTCTCTCAGCTTCAGTAGGGAGAGGTGTATCTCAGATCTCCATAGAGACCTGAGTTACTGGCCCTCCCCCCCACTTCCTGTTTTCGGCTGTGTCTTTTTGCCCTGATTGGAGCTGGAGAGCTTTCTGGAGGTGGGTCACTGGGAACCACTTTAGGCTTGTGCTGTGTGGAGGTATCAATCCCTCTCCCAGCTATGGCCGCCTCTGTACTGGATGAGTCAGCTTCTCAGATCATCACATGCATTCCTCTGCCCGTCATCCTCTGTCTCTCTCTTCCCCCTTTCCTTTTGGAGGACAAACCAGCTCTCTCAGCCCACTTTGTTCCCAGATCCCCAGGCAAGTGGCTGTGAGCGATATTTTCTGCTCTTCTCCTTGTAATGAGAGCCCTTCTGGGCTCTCAGCCTCACCCCCCCTTTGCTCCTGGAAGCAGGGGAGCCCCCACCATGCCTCTGCACTCCTTACCAGGCTCAGTGTGGCTTCTTCTTTGCTCCTTGGTTTTTGAGACCTGTTCTCTTAGTCCAAAGTTGATTTTTCATGTTGATTATTTTTAAATTAATTTGTAATCCAGTTTGGTGGTGTGCGCTGGGAGTCCATGCATCTGCCTACTCTGCTGCCATCTTCTAATATTGAGCAGCATGTAGTCTTGTGTTAATTTTCCCACCACTGAGGCAAAGCTCTTGTGACTGGTCAACCTGATTAGGAACTTTTCCTCTCTGACTGGGGGACAAGCAGGACTTTTGATTGTGTGTGAGAGCCTCCACATCATTTCTAGTCTCTCTGTCTGGTACTCTTTTTGGCCTCAGAAGGTTTCCTCACATAATAGGATGATCGGAACTCATGAATGTTTGCAGTTTCCTGAAAGGAAGTGGAGCATGGTGAATCACATGAAATAGGGTTTGGGGATGATTTCTCTGGAGGTGTGAGAGGCAAGACTGTGTGACCTGCTTTGTGGAGACAGTGGAGGACTCAGCTGAGAGGCCCTACAAGGTCACCTTGAACTGCACTGAGACTTGAGATCTTGTCCTTAGATCGTTATTAGCCCTGAGCCACACTTTCAGGGGATGTGACCATAGGGGAGCCTGTCCTGAACAAACAATAGCACTTCCCAGTGAGGGCACCACTATGAGCCACCAGGCCCCCACAAGGTTAGGTCAACTGTGGACCTTGGTGGACTCCTCTGTGTCCAATAAACTGGTTTGCTCTGTTCAGAATGCAGGCTACCTTGATATCCTAAAGCTTCCTAAAGTCAGATGAACCAGGTAGTTCTGGGAGGAATCCAAGTCAGGTGACTGATAATGGCCTAATATCCATCAAACAAATATTCAGGGTCCATTACATGAATGTATATCTCACTTTTCTGTCCTTCCATTCAGGCCCTCTGTCCCCAACTCAATGCAGGTACAGAAAATAACAGGACAGTCTGGTCCTGGTAATCCTGAATCTAGTTTTATTCATCCTCTGTGGAGACTGGGTAGGCTAGAGGGCTGTCTGGGGATCTCAGATCTGGGGACCTGGACCAGACCTGTGTCTAGATTTGTGTATAGTTCCCTTCAGGCTCAAAAAAAGTATGACACAGATGAAGAAGGGGGTTTGTGTCTCACTTCCCCATCTGTCTGTGCTGCTGTAAATGTGGTAATGCCACTTGCAGACTGAGAATAATAGTCGCCCTTGTCCTTAGCCCAGGCCCCAATGATGGACAGGGTGACTGTCGTTCCTGAGGAAGAGGCAGAGAATCAGTCAGGGATCCTCGAGGGCCACTTGCTATCTTCATAAATGACCAGCACAGGTGCCTGGCAGGGTTTCTGCTGGTACCAGTGAGTATATTTCTCATCTAGTAAATCTCCAGTGCAGCTGATCCTCGCCGTCTCTCCCAAGGCCACTGACAAGGAAGGTGGTGACTGGGTCACCTTGTAGGAGATCATGGAGCTTTTGAGAAGAGAGAAAAGATTTGAGGGTGAAGACCCATTCCCAGTAGGTTCTGCCTGAGGCTGTGCTGGACTGAGCTCAGGGGTGGGACAGGACCAGCTGAGGACACTGTGGGGCTGGGCCTGCAGGCAGGGCCCGGAGGCCGCACCTGTGCAGAGAGTGAGGAGGGGGATCAGGAGAGGGGTCCAGGCCATGGTGGAGATGCCCCAGGTTCTGCCTCTGAGCCCACAGCTGGGGATGTGGCCTCTGGGCCCCTCTTATCCTCTATGCAGGGGGAGGGGGAACTCATCATGTAAATCCCCTTCCTCCCTCTGGTGCCCTGTTGAGTGGCTACAGCTGAGAAGAGAGCACCTGGGCTTAGGGAGGATTTAAATTCAGGCCTCACTGCCAGGTCTGTATCCAGGTCCCGGAGCTCTCTGGGTGCTGAGGGAGACAGTGCTGACACCTGTCCCAGCAACAGCACACCTGCCTCAGGCTGAATCCTGGGCACCCTCCCTGGGCTTGGGGAGCACCCTCAGTCACTCCGTAGTAATGAGGTCGTCCATGTGGCTGGGGTGAGGAGTGCTCACAGGGACAGTGGTCATGCTGGTGTGCGAGAGGCCAGATTCCAAGGTCATACACAGTGACATTCATCATGGACCTTCCAGGAAATTGTTACTTTTTACTCTTGTGTTTTGGAAAACAAAACATAGAAGGTCATTTGTGATCCAAAGTTATAGAAAAGTTCTTGACACCAGGTGCTTGATTCATAAAAAGAAAGATTAATTGCACCACACTGTACTATATACCAAAGTTTATTTTGCTTTGCAAAATGGTCTAAAGGAGATGAAAAAGACAAATAACAGACTGAGAGAAAATACTTGCAAAGTAAATATCAAATGAAAAATTATGCTTAGAGTGTAAAAGGAACTCTCAAAACTAAAGAATGAAAGATAACGAACTACTACAATCCATTGAGAAAATGGGTGGGGACAGAAACAGGTACGTCATGGCAGAGGGCAGAGCAGTTACAACAAGAACGTGGAATGTCATTCATCATTAGCCATCAGGGAAATGCCAATTAAAACAATGAGGAGATATCACCACACACTTGTCAGAATGGCTAAAAAAAAGAAAACAAAATGGTGAGCCTGACCGGTGGTGGCGCAGTGGAGAGAGTGTTGACCTAGGACGCTAAGGTCCCAGGTTAGAAACCCCAAAGTCACAGAATTGAGCACAGGCTCATGCGGCTTGAATGCGGCCTTGCCAGCTTGTGCACATGGTCACCAGCTTCAGTGTGGGCTCATCAACATGTTTCATCCACTGATCACCTGGCCACGGCCTCATCAGAAAAGTGGAAGGAGAGTAGATGCAGAAACATGAGAAGTTTCACGTTTGAGACATTTGCCATTGGCAATAGTTCCTGGAAACGAGGAACTTCACATGCACATGCCTACACAAGACACACACACACACACAATGTGCACACATTCCCGGCCCGCACACATGCATGTATGCATGCCCACCTCTGCACTGCCCTTTGCACAAGTCCTGCTCACCAGGATTTGGGCACAAGGACAAAGTCCTTGTTATACATCCTGGTATGTCCCAGAAGAACACAGCAGGGTTACTTCCTCTTTATGCCTTCCCTGATGCCTGTCACCTCAACCCTGTTGTTTCATATGAGTCGTCCCTATGTGTGACTCCTGGTCCTGGGAGGCACACTGGTTCTACAGACACTGCAACCAGAGCTGCACACGATGACATGAGTGTCTGTCCTGACCCAACCACAGAGGCTGGCATGGGGCCCTGGGGCCAGGTGAGGACAGACAGTATTGGGCTGGTGTCCCTGAGGGGAAGGGAGGCTGTGGCAGAGAAGGCAGGGACAGCTCACACTGCTCCCTCTGGCTCAGTGCAGAGAGGCACAAAGGGAGATTCTTAGATGGCAGCAGAAAGGACTTTGCTTGGTAGCTAGTTCTCCCTCCACTGAGGCAAAGCTCTTCTGACTGGTCAACCTGGTGACTTAATTGGGATCTTTCCTTTTGTCCAGGCATGAGGACATGTAGATGCTGGGGGGTGTTCCCTCTTATGTCTTGGCTGGCTCTGTCCTCAGCCTCAAGCATTTCCAGCACGGGTGCCGCTCAGTCCCCGGGACCCAGTGCAGATCTCTGTGCAGCTCTCTCCTCTCCATTATCCGCCTTCCAGACTCTCATTTCCTCCTTGGGCCTTGGAGGCGCTGTGACTGGGAATCTCATTCAGGGGTTTCAGGGATCTCTATGGAAGGAAGTAGCAGACAAGACTTGGTAACTGCAAAGTGCTGACAATGAGGGCTCAGGGGGAGGCTGCCAAATCCCCCTGAACGAGCAGGGCCATTGGAACTTGGCATCAGGCCATCACTGGCCTGACTCACTCTCAGGGGAAGACAATGACCTGAGAGTCTCTGCCACAGTGGACCTTCCCAGTGATAGCACAGCGTCAGCAGCCAGGGGCTCCCAGCCGTGCTGGCCGGTGTGTCAACACTAGTTTCCTTCATTCAGGGTCCCAGGCTGCCCTGGAATCTGGGGCTCTAGGAGCTCAGCTGAGCTGGGAGGTTTGGGGATTAATCCAGAACGTTTTCCCATGAGTGGACTTGTCATTGTTATGTAGAACTCAAGGACTATTACTCTGTACTCAGGTTTCCAGCAGTCTGTCCGTTAACTCAGGTCCTCTTCCCAGAAATCACACTGCAGCATTGACACAGCAGGACAGCCTGGTGCTGCCGGCCCAGAACCTCCTTCTGCCCCACCCTCTGCAGGGCTGCCTGAGGCTGGGAGGAAGGGCAGTTGGAGTCATCAGAAATGGGATCTTGGCCAAACCTGCTCATGGCTGTGTCCACAGTCCTCCTGGGTGTCGAGGAGCATGTGCCACAGAAGGAAGTTTTTGTCTCACTTCCTTGTCTGCCTGTGTCACTGTGAGCTTTACTACTGCCGTCCCACACAGCACAGTAATAGACGGCCTTGTCCTTGGCCTGGGCCCTGCTGATGGTCAGAGTGGCTGTGCTCCCCTAGCTGGAGCCTGAGAATCAGTCTGGGATCCCTGAGGGCTGCGTGTTGCTATAATAAATGACCAGCAAAGAGGGCTGGTCGGGCTTCTGCTGGTACCAGTTAGCATATTTGCCTCCAATATATATAGTTTCCTCCACAGGTGATAGTGGCCTTCTGTCCCAGGGCCACTGACACTGAGGATGGCTGAGTCAGCTCATAGGAGGCCACAGAGCCTGCAAGAGAGAAAAGACAGGTGAACTTTAGAATGAAGGATCCTTCCACAGAAGACTCCACCTGCCCACCCTGGAGCAGGCTACAAGGAATCTCTGTGCCTCAGTCTCAGCCCCATAGTGGCCATGGGTCTGCCTGTTCCATGAAGTCTCTGAACATATAAGAACTTTCCCTCTGGTCCCATTGTACTGGCAGGTATGGCCCTTCAGGGTTCCACAGAGTCAGTGAGCACAGTAGGTACAGCCCCTCAGCCTGCATCGCGCAGCAGGGTCATGAACATCCTGTCCTCACCAGTAGCACCCACTGCTGAGCTGAGAGTCAGACCCAGGCTTGTCCAGATCCCTGGGGCTGAAGGTAGTGTGAGCCTGGGCCCCACACCTGTGCAGAGAGCGAGGAGGCCGAGGAGGAGAGGGGTTCAGGCCATGGTGGAGGTGCCCTGAATCTGCTCCCTGAGGCCCAGGCTGGGCAGGTTCCTCCCGGGCCTCTCTTATCCCCTTGCTGGAGAGAGCTGCTGGGTATGCAAATCAGCCAGTGCTCAGGGACTGCCTGAGGAGCTCTGGTTTCTGAGAAGTCTCAGTCCCCAGCAGGCTGGGAGGGGAGGGGTCTGTCCTGCAGATCCTCACCCTCTTCTGCCCAGCACTTTCTGGTTCATCCTCTGGTGCCACAGTGTGGGGCTGACATCTCCACCCCAGACTATCTCAAGGCCTCCCCCTGGGCTGGCCTGGCCACAGCAGAGCTCAGAGGTGAGCATGTCTGCATGTTCTGAACTTATTACGGAATGGTAACTGCTGGATGAACATGTGAGCCTGAGGTCAGTGTAGTGTTTACCCCAGTCACAGTCTGTGAGCATCAGGCCTGAATAAATTCCCACCATGCTAATGGCCCATGGAGATGTAGGAGTCATTGCACTGATGTAAGTTCCTGTACTTGGTGAGAGCTCTTGGAACAGGCCATAGTTGCTCTGACTCAGTGTCTCCAGTGTGCGCTAGTACCAGGGACAGATGTAATGCTTGAAAAATGTTTGAGAGCTACAGAGTTTTAGCACAAAAGGTGTGGGCGACTGGAGAGGAGTGAGGTACCTGGAGCAATGCGAGAAAACAGGCAAATTCTACAAGAACCACAGCTGACAGAGTCAGAATGTCACATCAGTGTCAAAGTTAATACTGTAGAAACCTTACATTTTTCCTACAGGTGTGAGGTGGTGACTAATGATCCCCCTGACTGTCAGGATTCCTCCTGCCTCTCCTAGTCTCCAGGAGGCTTTGAAAGGTGGTCTCACACGCTTAGCTCTAAAATACACACTAGATTTCAAAGCAGTATAAAAATAATGTAAAATATATCAGTATTTTTTTATTTAATTCTCATTGAAATATTTTCATCTAATTGATTTAAAATAAGTTAACAAAACAAATTCCAATGGTTTCATATAATCTTTAAAATGCAGATCCTGCATAATTAAAATGGTCTCTGTGGTCCATATTGGAAGGGCTGTACTTCAACGTCCCAATATCAGTCACTTGCTTTAGAAAAAGGGGGGAGAAGTTTCTGGCACTTTAAAGAAAAGCCAAGTCTTAGTTTTGAGAGCACAGTTAGAGGCCACAGGATGGAGGCGAAGACCAGAGACTCTGGGGCTAGAACCTTGGTTTGCTGCTGGGTCAGCCACTTTCTAGTTCTGCCCTCAGGCATGTGACCATATGCCTCAGCTTCCCCATCTATAGGAAGGGGTGATGTTGAGAAGGCCTGTTCATGGAGTGCTTGTGACTAAACAATATTTGAAGTGCTGTGAATGGTATTGATGTGTTTTAAACACATATGAATGCTACCCCTTCTGTTCTTATTAAATTCTTAATCCTTATAATGCAAGGGCAAAGCCAGAGTGTAAGGAGGAAATTAAAGAAACAGAGTTTGGGACATTAGTCAATGCAAAATTTCTTGGCCACATCAAAATGCATAACTCATGTACATACATTCACACACACACACACACAACATATGGACACACACACAGACCCACATATATACTGCCCTTTGCAAAGGACCCAGGAGGCACATCCAGGAGGCTGATGACATGCTCACTAGATCTACGGGGCCAAGGACAGGATCCTTGTTCACAGAGACATCACAGGCTGTCCCAGTAGAGTCTCAGCACAAGCTACTACATAATAGTCAAGATCTGTGGAGTGTGTCACCTCACCTCCCTTTACATGACACTCAGCCCCACATGTGACTTCTGGTTCTGGGAGGGCTACTTGATTTCACAGAAATGGCAACTTAACCGGCACAACGTTGTTTCCTCTGACCTGCTCACCTACTTGTCACCCTCGCTGAGGCAGGGCTTTGGGACCTTGGCCCCAGGCAGTCTTACACTGAGCTCCCTGAGAAGGACCTGAAATCAGAGTCCATTTCCTGAACCACCAGCACTTCCCAGTGAGGGCAGCAGGGAGAGCTGCCAGGGTCCCAGAGGTGGTGGTCAGTGGTGGAGCTCAGGAGAGGATGGAGGTGACATTACAGTGTCCATGAAACTCCTTTGCTCCATTCAGATACTGAGCTGCCCTAGGAGCTTTGGGCTTCAGAAATTCAGTGTGGCTGGGAAATTCTGGGGATTAACCCTGGTTATTTGGGTAAAGAAGTGACCAGGTGACCATCATAGAGAAATGCAGGGACAATGACCATGAGTGACTATCTCCTTCTGCCTGAACTTCCACCCAGACCCTCTGTCCCCAGTAAAAATACAGGCCCTCCAGCCTCAGTACAACCTGGTCCTGCCAGCCCTGAACCCACTCGTGTGCCACCCTCTGCACAGCTGCTTGAGCCTGAGAGGAAGGGCTGCCTGGGTTCTGAGATCTGGGGACCTGGACCAAACCTGCTCATGGCTCGGTCTATAGACCACTAGGACTGGAGGCGAGTGCGACAGAGATGAAGAGGGTTTTTTTTTGTCTCACTTCCCCATCTACCTGTGTGACTATGATTATAACCACTGTACCCTGTCTGGCAGTAATAGTCAGCCTCATCCTCTGACTGGAGGTTGGAGATGGTTAGGTAGCAGTGAGCCCCAGAGCTGGAGCCCGAGAAGCAATCGGGGATCCCATCACACTTGCTTTGGCTTCCATCACTGTAGAGGTCCATCACGTAACGAGGGGCCTTTCCTGGTCTCTGCTGATGCCATGCAATGCCATAGTTCCTGTGCTCACTGCTCAGGGTGCAGGTGAGCTTGACAGAGCCTCCCAGGAAGGCAGATGCAGATGGGGGCTGGGTCAGCACAGGCAGAGCACAGAGACCTGGAAACACAAAATACAGAAATAATGCCCAGTGCACCGAGATTTCACAATGACCCTCAGGACTGTGCTTGCAGGGATTTATTGGGGGGCAGGACCCCTGAGTTCTGTAGGAAGCTCTGACCTGTGGAGAAAACGAGGGGCAGGAGGTAGAAGGGAAGGCAGTCCATGGTGAGGAGGGGTTTCCAGGAGCTCTGCCCTGAGGCCACCCAGCTGGCACTGGCCTCCCCAAGCTCCAGTCTTATCTGCTCTTCTTGCAGTTCAAGGGGGTGGAGCATGAATGCAAATCTGTTCTCTGTCCCCTGATGTGTCTGTCTGTGCTCTTGTCTGAGCCCTGAACTTAATGGCCACATGCTGGTAGTTTCCTGATTTCAGAAGTAGGGCCAGGTGAGGGATTCAGAGTAGAAAGCTGATTTAGTTCAATAGAAGTGTCTTTAAAGGAAATCTTCAAACTAGTAACCACAGTGCTCCCTGGCGTCCCCAGGATGAATGTGTGACCTGACTTTTGTAGCCCTTAACAGATGCCACTCTTTGGTGAGTTTTACCTGCAGCCCTCACAGACATCATAATAACCCATTGTCATTACTCTGCTGATGGCCGAGTCTCTTCTGTTTGAGGAAGAAGGAGCTGCCATTGTGAGGGTAATAATATTCTCAATGTCCCCTAGACAGTGATGATGAATCACGTTTCCTATCCAGAAGTGGGACCTCAGAGCCTGAGGATTGGGACCCCCCTGCTCTGCCAGTGTCCATGTCCTCCTCCTCCGTTCCTGGACTCCTGAGCCTTTCCTGTCACAATCCTGTCCTCTGTATCCAGAGGCTCCGTCCACCCTGAGTTTGTTTTAAAGAGAACTCAGATCGTCATGAAGCTGGAATCTGTGTTTCCCAGTGACACAGAGCTGTCTGTGAACAGAGGAGGGGACAGTCAGTTTCTCTGCTCTCTCCCTGGCTGACAACACAGATTCGCATGTCAGCGGGACACTGGGAATCAGGTTACAGGTGAGAGTCCTTGTGACAGATCAGGATCCTTTTTCTAACATGGTCAAGGCCACTGAGTTTGTGCAACGGTCAGTACTGTAAAGGAAACCTTTTAATGTTATGAAACATCACTGACAAGGAAGCATGTATCATGTCATATCCTGGACAAATGTGTTTGTTTCAATCCTATGCTGCTGAGGATGCATTGAAATGGATTCATTCACAAAAGGCTAGAGGCGCTGTTCATAGACATGATGTGTGATGTGCTGTGGTGAACATCATACAAGACGAAAGGACCCTGGGATTCAATCCTCAGAGTTAGGTCTAAAAAGAGATATTTTCAATAAGACAAGGGCCACCTGTCTCAGACAAGCCCACTAGTGTTTCCCACAGAGGGATGACACCAGCTCCTCTCTGCCCTTCCCACCTGATGTCTCCACTCCTCACTCACACCTCAGGGTCTCCCCACAGGGCCTGCTGGCCGCTCCTGCAGGCTGGGTCTCACACCTGAGCTGTGGGTCTCATCCCAACACGGGAGGTCACTTGTTGGTGCCATCCTGGGAGTACTGACCTTCATAAACAGGATCTGTGCTTGTGAATTAGGTAAATATATCTATTTGTGGAGTATAGCAAGTCATAAAACTTTAATGAAATATTCCTTATTATTCATCTTCCCTCTAGGTACCTGCAGCAAATATAACTTTATGACATGTGTGAGGTTTATGGAGTAGTCTTCCCACTTAGAGCAATACTTCAAGCAATATTTATTTAAAAATTCAAAAGGAATATTGTCATCGGCACTGACCAAAGATAAAATGTGTTTGATCGTTCAGATTCATCTTTAAAATTGTAGTTCATTGAATATCTTATGTTTGAGACGCATGTTATAAACATTCTCTCTCTGGTGTCCTCAATGTACTAGAGGAGCAGCCATTTCTCCCTAGTGAGGCATCTGGGTCAGTGGACCCTCCATCGCCCCCTGGTGTCTGTGAGTACATACTGCAGGGACATTTACCCCAAGGACATCTTATCCATCTAACCTGCTGTGTCCAATATGATGACAAGTCACCCACAGCTGTTCAAATGAAACATGGGTTGTCTTAGTAGACAAGTGAATTAGTTCTGAGATACACACTAGATTTTAAAACAGTATAAGAATGTAAAATATATCAGTATTTTTATATTTTATGCTCATTGAAATTTTGTTTTTAATTAATTGTCTTAAAATATATTAAAGCTAATATATGAAAACTAATTCTAATGGTTTCATTTAATCTTTTAAATGAGGATCCTGCAAAATGTAAAATTATCTATGTTGTTCATATTGGATAGGATTGGACTTTACATTCCTAATATTCTCTTCCTTTAGAAAAAGGAGAGAGAACTTTCTGGCACCTTAAGGAAAAGCCAAGTCTTAGCTTTGAGAGCACAGTTAGGGGCCACAGGATGAAGGCGAAGACCAGAGACTCTGGGGCTAGAACCTTGGTTTGCTGTTGGATCAGCCACTTTCTAGTTCTGCCCTCAGGCATGTGACCATGTGCCTCAGCTTCCCCATCTGTAATACAGGGTGATGTTGAGAAGGCCTGTTCATGGAGTGCTTGTGACTAAACTATTTAATATATTTAAAGTGCTGTGAATGGTATTGATGTGCTTTAAACACATATGAATTCTACCCCGCCTGTTCTTATTAAACCCTTAATCCTTATACTTCATATAATACAAGGGCAGAGGCAGAATGTAAGGAGGAAATTATTGGAACAAAGTTTGAAACATTTGTCAATGTAAAATTTATTGACTATTCCAAAATGCACAACTCATGTACACACATTCACACATACACACAACACATGGACACACACACACACACACACAGACCCACATAGATACTGCTCTTTGTAAAGAATATAGGAGGCAGATCCAGCAGGCTGATCTCATTTAGACATGCTCACTAAATCTATGGGACCAAGGACAGGATCCTTGTTCACAGAGACATCACAGGCTGCCCCAGCAGAGCCGCAGCACAAGCTACTGCATCCTTGTCAAGATCTGTGCAATGTGTCACCTCATCGCACTTTTACATGACAGTCAGCCCAACAAGAGATTTCTGGTTCTGGGAGGGCTACTTGGTTTTGCAGAAACTTCAACTTAACCTGCACAACGTTGTTTCCTCTGACCTGCTCACCTACTTGTCACCCTCGCTGAGGCAGGGCTTTGGGACCTTGGCCCCAGGCAGTCTTACACTGAGCTCCCTGAGAAGGACCTGAAATCAGATGCCATTTCCTGAACCACCAGCACTTCCCAGTGAGGGCACCAGGGAGAGCTGCCAGGGTCCCAGCAGTGGTGGTTGGTGGGGGAGCTTGGAGGAAGCCCGAGGTTGACATTACAGTGCACGACACTCCTTTGCTCCATTCAGATACTGAGCTGCCCTATGATATTTGAGCTTTGGAAATTCAGCGTTGCTGAGACATTCTGGGATCTAATCTTGGTTATTTTGGTGAAGAAGTGAACCAAGTAGGGAAATGCAGGGACAATGACAATGAGTGGCCATCTCCTTCTGCCTGTACTTCCACCCAGGCCTTCTGTACCCAGTTCACACGAAGGTCCTACAACCTGGTCCTGCCAACCTTGAACCCACTCCTGTATCACTGTCAGCAGAGAAGCCTGAGGCTGGGTGAGGGGAAGCCTGGGTTCTGAGATCTGGGGACCTAGTGGTCTACTGTCCTCTAGGACTGGAGGAGAGTGTGACAGAGATGGAGAGGGGTTTTTTTTTGTCTCACTTTCCCATCTGCCTGTGTCACTGTGATTATAATCACCATCTCCTGTCTGGCAGTAATAGTCAGCCTCGTCCTCAGACTGGAGGTTGGAGATGGTGAGGTAGCGGTGAGCCCCAGAGCTGGAGCCCGAGAAGTGATCGGGGATCCCATTCCCCTTGCTCTGGCTTCCGTCACTGTAGAGGTACATCACGTAATGAGGAGCCTTTCCTGGTCTCTGCTGATGCCATGCAATGCTATAGTAGCTGTGCTCACTGCTCAGAGTGCAGGTGAGCTTGATCGAGCCTCCCAGGAAGGCATTTGCAGATGGGGGCTGGGTCAGCACAGGCAGAGCACAGAGACCTGGAAACAAAAAATACAAGAATAATGCCCAGTGCACCCAGATTTCACAATGACCCTCAGGACTGTGCTTGCAGGGACTTATTGGGGAGCAGGACCTCTGAGTTCTGTAGAATGCTCTGACCTGTAGAGAAAACGAGGGGCAGCAGGTAGAGTGGAAGGCAGTCCATGGTGAGGAGGGGTTTTCAGGAGCTCTGCCCTGAGGCTGCCCAGCTGGCACTGGCCTCTCCATGCTCCTGTCTTATTCTCTCTTCTTGTAACTCAAGGGGGTGGAGCATGAGTGCAAATTTGTTCTCTGTTCCCTGATGTATCTGTTTGTGCTCTTGTCTGAGCCCTGAATTTAAAGGCCACATGCTGTTAGTTTCCTGATTTCAGAAGTAGGGCCAGGTGTGGGATTCAGAGGAGAAACCTGATTTAGCTCAATAGAAGAGTCTTCAGATCTTCAAACAGTAACCACAGTGCCCCCTGATGTCCCTAGGATGAATGTAACCCGGCATGTGTAACCCTTAATAGATGCCACATGTTGGTGGGTTTTACCTGCAGCCCTCACCTACATTGTAACAACCCAACATCATCGCTCTGCTGAGGCTGTGCCTCTCCTGTCTAATGAGGAGAGAGCCATTATTGTGAGGGTAAAGATTTTCTCAAAGTCCCCCAGACAGTGACGATGAGTCACAATTCCAATCCAGAAGAGGGACCCCAGAGCCTGAGGATTAGGCCCCTCCCTGCTCTGCCCTGTCCATGTTCTCCTCCTTCCCCATCCCAGGTCTCCTGAGTCTTTCCTGTCACAACTGGGTCTTCTGTATCCAGATGTTTTACTCTACCCCCGAGTCTATTATTTTATTTATTTAATTAATTAATTAATTAATTATTTTGAGGTAGCAAAATTCCTCCGAGTCTATTATTTAAAAAAAAAACTATGATCATGACAGAGCTGGATTCTCTGTTTCCCAGTGACACAGAACTGTCTATGCACAGAGGAGGGGACATTTCCTCTGCTCCCTTTCTGGCTGACAACACAGGATCACGTGTTAGAAGGACACTGGGAATCGGGTTACAGGTGAGAGTCCTTGTGACAGATCAGGATTCTTTTTCTAACATGGTGAAGGACACTGAGTTTGTACAACTGTCAGTATTGGAAAAGAAACATTTTAATGTTATAAAACATCACTGACAAGGAAGCATGTGTCATGTCATGTCCTGGACAAATGTGTTTGTTTCAAACCTGTGCTGCTGAGGATGCGACGAAACAGATTCGCTTATAAAAGGCTGAAGACACTGCGCATAGACATGATGTGTGAAGCGCTGTGGTGATCCACGTGTACAGACAGAAGGACCCCGAGACTCACACCCCAGAGTTTTGTCTAAAGAGATATTTGCAATAAGACAAGGGTCACCTGTCTCATACAAGCCCACTAGTGTTTTTCGCTGAGGCGGTGACATCAACTCCCCTCTGCCCTTCCCACCTGATGCTTCCACTCCGCACTCACCCCTCAGGGTCTCCCCATAGGGCCTGCTGGCCGCTCCTGCAGGCTGGGTCTCACACCTGAGCTGTGGGTCTCATTCCAACACGGAAGGTCACTTGTTGGTGCCATCCTGGGAGAACTGACCTTCATAAACACAATCTGTGCCTATGAATTAGTCAAATATATTCCTTTGTGGAGAATAGCCTGTCATCCAACTCAACAAAATGTTTCTTATGATCTTTCTTCTCTCTTGATCTCTGCACAAAACATGACTTTATGACTTGTTATTATGTTTCAGGATATCATCTCCTCCTGAAATCATTCAACTCTAATAATAAAATCTGTTTTGTGGCTCAGAATCATTTTTAAAATGGTAATTGTATTTAACATGTGGTCTTTGAGAATGGAAGTAGTGTGGACACATGATATAAAAATTTCCTTATTCTGCCTTTAGTAATCCTGGTTTCTCTGGAAAGTGGAGCAAGCAGCCATTCCCCCTTAGGGACTTCTGAGTCATGAGACCTTATTGCCTTCTGGTGGCTTTAATTATGAAATGCAGTGTGTTACATGTTCCTCACCTTCACTCCTGAGGACATGTCATCCATCTGACCTGCTCTGACCAATAGGGAGTCCACAATCCACATGAAGCTGTTGAGAAAAAAATATGGGCCATCCAATAAGATGTGCTGTAGTTCTGAAATATCCTCCAGGTTTTTAAGATATATTATTAAATAATGCCAAATAGATCAATATATATATTTATTTACTTATCTAATTTTGTGACAGAGACAGAGACAGAGAGACGGACAGTTAGGGACAGACAAACCGGAAGGGAGAGAGATGACAAGAATCAATTCTTCATTGCAGCACCTTAGTTTCTCATTTCATTACTTTCTCATATGTGTCTTGACCGGGGGTGGGCTCCAGCCTACCGAGTGACATGTTGCTCGAGCCAGTGACGTTGAGCTCAAGCTGGTGAGCCTTCCTCAAGTCAGATGAGCCTGTGCTCAAGCTGGTGATCTCGGAGTTTTGAATCTGGGTTCTCCAGGTCCCAATCTGATGCCCTACACACTGCGCCACAGCTTGATAAGGCTCAATATATTTATATTTAATTCATATTGAAATGATATTTTTTCACTAATCATTTTAAACAAAAAATATGAAAACTAATTCCACAAGTTTCTTTTTATATTTTAAATGTGGCAGCAGAAAAACATGAAATTACATTTGAGGTTTACATTTTATTCCTGTTAAACTGGGCTGTACTCCAAACTCACAATATCTGCCACTTACCTTTGATAAAAGAGAGAGAATTTTTGTTACCTTAGAAGAAAACCAAGCCTCAGTTTTGATAGCAGAATGAGAGGCCACAGGATGGAGGTGAGGACCAGGGACTCTGAGGTGACAAACCTTTGCTTGCTTCTGGATGAGCCACTCTCTAGTTCTGACCTCAGACAGGGTGCTCATCCCTCTGTGCCTCAGTGTCCCCGTCTGCAAAATGGGGAATGGTGAGAATGCTTGTCTCATAGAATATTTGCGATTAAGCAATTTAAGTAATATAAAACTCTGTGAACGGTGCTGATTCATATTAAGCACGGATGGATGTTAACTCTTCCTCCTTCTATTAATATTCTTAATTCTCATCCATATTCTCTTTTTTTTTTTAAGTGAGAGGCCGAGATGCAGAGAAAGACTCCCACATGCATCCTGACAAAGATCAACCCAGCAAGCCCCCTACTAAGTGATGCTCTGCCAATCTGGGTCCACCGCACCGTTGCTGGGAAACCGAGCTACCTTAGTGCCTCAGGTGAGGCCATGGAGTATTCCTCAGCGCCTGGGGCCAACTTGCTCCAATTGAGCAATGGCTGCAGGAGGGGAAGAGAATAGAGAGAATCAGAGACAGAGAGAGAAGGGGAGGGGTAGAGAAGCAGATGTTCACTTCCCTTATGTGGCTTGAGCAGGATTTGAACCTGGGACTTCCACAAAGTGAGCCGATGCTCTACCACTTAGCCTACCAGCCAGGGCCTTCATATTTTTTTTTCTTTTTAATTTTCATTGCTTTGAGAGTGAGAGATCAAAAGAAACATCAACTCGTCATTTTATTCAGCTGTTACACTAGGTTGTGTACTCATTGATTGGTGCTCATATGTGTCCTGCTTGTAGAAATGTTTAAAGTCATCACTTTGCTGGACCCTGTGCACAATCTCCCCCTACAGACTGATTTGAACTGAGTCAAAGTTAATGAGACAGGACATGTGCTGAGAGCTGTGAAGAAGAAATACGGGGTCTCATGAGATTACTCAGGAAATCACCTCACTCAGTCTTCATGTCACAGATGGTCTCCCTGAGGATAAAATATTATACAGGACCTTAGAGGGCAGTGTGGGGTAGCCAGGTGGGATTGGTACCCTACAGAGGATGAGGGAAGGGAGCTGAGAGCAACCACTGGTGGAGAAGGGGATTCCTGAGCAGCTGGGGGCATCTTTGATGCGGGAGCACAGCTCTACTGGGCTCCAAGGTGGCTGTTTGCAGATGAATCCTGACCTGCAGCCTCCTCCCCAAATTCTGCCCTCTCAGGTCACAGGGCAGTCAGGACAATGTCACCTGTCCCCCATGACTTTCCCTGGTAATGGGAGAGGAGGACAGACCTGAAAAGCTGGACAGAGTGGTCTTGTCCCAGGTAACGGTTGAAACAGAAGTAGAGACAGGATCTCAAGGTGACACCCTGCTCTGTTCACACCTGGACTCTGCACATCAGAATTCATTTATACCTGCCTCTCCGGGGCCATCATGTGGTGTCTGAGCACATAGACCACAGGCTGGGACAGATTTTGTTCCCAAGTGTCTTCATGAGCTGATGTTCATCAGAAAGACACACTTTTCCATGTGGTGGGAAAGAGAAGGGAATCTCGCTTTTCCAGTCTTGGACTAGAAGGGCTCCCATGTTAGGAGACCTGAGCACACACCAGGGGACAGGAGGAGAATGGTCAGCCCAGGGTAATTTGTTTATACTCCTCATTACTAAGACATTGTAGCAAAGACCCCCTCCCTACCCAGCATGGGAAACTCAATAATAACCGGCCTATGGGTGCACTGAGCACAGAGGGCAGCCCACAGGGGCCGTGTTGCCGCCTGACGTCTGTGTGGTAAGACTTTTTTTTTTTTTTTTTACAGAAACAGAGAGAGGGATAGATAGGGACAGACAGACAGGAATGGAGAAAGAGATGAGAAGCATCAATCATTAGTTTTTCGTTGCAACACCTTAGTTGTTTATTGATTGCTTTCTCATATGTGCCTTGACCGTGGGGCTACAGCAGACTGAGTAACTCCTTGCTCAAGCCAGCGACCTTGGGTCCAAGCTGGTGAGCATTGCTCAAACCAGATGAGCCTGCGCTCAAGCTGGCAACCTCGGGGTCTCAAACCTGGGCCCTCTGCATCCCAGTCCGATGCTCTATCCACTGCGCCAACGCCTGGTCAGTGTGAGGTAAGATTCTTGCCGGCCCCCTTAGCCATGGTAGCCTGTGGGCAGGTGCTGTTGGCATCAGGAGACAACATTACAACCTTCAATGTGGCTACTGCTCCAGCACAGAATATGATCACCCCTGTCCTGGGGCCCCAGGTGCCTAGGGAGGTGAGTGAGATAGACTATCCCTGTATCTGATGGGAGGGAGAGATGTGGATGGGGTGAGTGCGAGGCCATCATCATTAGAAGCCTGGGTGGGAGGGACAGCAGGTCCTCTGTGCTACACAGACAGTGCCATCCTGAGGTGACTCTGCCTGAGCTGTAGGAGCAGGGGAGCAGGACTGAAGGCACTTTCAGGGTGGTCCTCAGAGCACCAGCAGACTACACTCCCCTGGGAGCTGTCAGACATGCTGATTCCCAGGCCCACCCTCTTAGGAGAGCCCACTGAGGTTCCAGATGGTCTCCTTAGGTCACCATGGAATCTCTCCCTTCCTCCTGCTGTGTCCCAAATACTTCCTTAGGCCACCTGGGTCTTGGTGCTGAATTGTCTTGTGCTCAAGACTGAGCTTGATTCAGGCGCTGTTTCCTGCAATGACGTGGGAAAAGGGGTTTTGCAAACAGACATCCTTTCCGACCACATGGAAAGAAAGTGAGAGATTTCTTTCCCTCTTTACTCTTCATTATTTTCTGTTTCATTTTGAATAGTTGGTACTGTTATGACAGCAAGTGTTGTAATCTGTCCTTTGGTAACATCTCCTCTGCTGTGCTTTTCATCCAGAGTAGTTTAATCGTAAATATTTTGGCTTTTATATCTAGATTTTCAATTTAGTCATCTTATCCCTGTGTCACTCTTACCATGTTAATCCATTCCTCTACCCTCATAGACTAATGAACTATACCATATTTCCCCATGTATAAGATGCATCCTTTTCTGAAAATTGGGCGTCTAAAACCTGAGTGCGTCTTATGCAGTGGTTGTACGATACTTTTTTACTTGCATTTAAGAAGTGTGGCATTTCAAATGCCGTAGATGAACTTAGCATGAGGCCGTATATGAAGACAGTGATTCACCATCAGACACAGATGAGGACGAGCTGATGGATGGGTTTTGACAGTGATGAGGAGTTGTATGGATTTTATGATGAATAAAACTTGAGTTAAATAACTTTATAAAATACATTTTTTTTCAAATTTTGGGCTGAAAAATTAAGGTGTGCCTTATCATGGGAGTGTTTTATACATGGGGAAATATGGAAGTTAAAGTAATAATTTCTGTATCCTCATCTACAAATTATATAATCTGGGCACTTTCAGGGCCATTTTGGGAAAATAAGGTTTTTATATTTATGAGTTCCTATTTTTCTGGTTCTCTGCAGGATATTTCTGACAGCATGACAGTCTATGTGACACTCCTTCTGTTGGATACGGTTACTTGTCCTTCTCACTGTGTGACTGACTTCCATTTTGGCATCTGTAAATTACTTGGACACAGGTCAGTCCTTTTCCAACTTGCTGTTACTCTCCTTTCTCAGAGGGCAGCAGAGCAAACTTTGGTTGGGGGCTAGGTCTCCCCCACCGAGGGAATGCTCTTCTGACTCGTCAACCTGGTGTCTTAATTGGGAGCCTCCCCTCCCCACATGAGCACCCGTGACTGTGTTGACTCTGTGGAATTGTCTCTCTCCTTTTTGGCTGGCTCTTTGCTCGGCTTCAGGCGTTTACCCCACATGAGCCCCTCAGTCCCCGGAACTCAGTGCAGATCTCTTCTCTCTGTGCTCCTCCCTTCAGACACTTATTTCCTTCTCAGGCCCTGGAGGCACTGTGACCCGGGGATTTCATTCAGGGGTTTCTGGTGATCTTTCTGGAGGGAAGCGTGGAGATGAGACTTGATAACTACAAAGCGATGACAATGAGAGAGGCTGCCAGGTCCTTCTGAATAAGGAAGGGCTGTGAGAACTTGGCATCAGGTCGTTCACCCTCAGGGGAAGGCAATGACCTGAGGGAGGCGGGTCTCTGTCACAGTGGACCTTCCCAGTGAGGGCCCAGTGTCACCAGCCAGGGGCTCCCAGCCCTGCTGGCCAGTGTGTCAACACTAGTTTGCTGCATTCAGGGTCCCAGGCTGCCCTGGAGTCTGGGGCTTTAGGAGCTCAGCTGTGCTGGAAAGTTCTGGGGATTAGTCCTGAACATTTTGCCAAGCAGTGGCCTCGTAATTATTATGTAGAATTCAAGGACCGTTACTCTGAGAAAAGGATTCCATCAGTCTGTTTGTTTACTCAGATTCTCTTTCTAGAAATCACACGCAGCATAGACGCAGCAGGACAGCTGGGTGCTCCCCGCCCTGAACCCACTCCTGTCCCTCCCTCTGTAGGGCTGCCTGAGGCTGGGAGGAGGGGCCTCTTGGGGACCTCACAAATGGGACCTGGGCCCAACCTGTTCATGGCTGTGTCCACAGTCCTCCTGGAGGTGAGGAGCGAGTGTGACACAGATGGAGGTTTTTGTCTCACTTCCCCGTCTGCATGTGTCACTGTGAGCATTACCACTGTCCCACACCTGACAGTAATAGTCGGCTGTCAGGAGCCGATCAACAACTGCTGGCTGACAAGGTCACAGCAGAAGAAGATCAAAAACTGCTAATTGACAAAGTCACAGCAGAGAAAACCAATGGCTGCGGGGTGACAAAGTCACTGCAGTGAAGACCAATGGCTGTGGGGTGACAAAGTCACCGCAAAGGAAAGACACAACGATACTTCCCCCTTTGACTTTTTGAATTAATCTGGCCTTATATCCCCCCTTTTCTGGGTGTGTGCTATTAATTATGGCACAGGGATAATAGTACCGTGTTTTCCCTGTAAATTCGTAGTGACTTCTTTGGAAATGAGACAGAGGGTGTGAGTTCCACAGAAAAGCCTGTAAGCCCCTTGAACTGGGCTCATAGACATAAGAGGCTGGCTATAATATCCCTCGTAAAGGGTTAAGTCTGTAGGAGAATTCCTTCTTAATCATGTTAGAAAGAATAGATTGTGACTTGTGAATGGGTAGGAGGCAGTGGCTGTGAACAGAGCACCCTTTGGCCTTCACTTAACTCAACATTTTTCCTTCCTAGCCTTTTCATGTGATAAAGTAGAGAAACATGCCTTTCTTCTTGCTTATTTGATCTGCAAATAGTGGTATATTCTGAGAAGAATAGAGTAAAAACTTAACTAGTGTTTAAATATAATAAATAAGTAATATTTGATTAGACAATAGTATCTTAGATAAGGTATAGTAGAATGGCCCATTGTGTGGCCTAGAATGAGAGCGTAGTCAGCAAGAAAAGAATGTTTTACTAAGAGAATTGTCTTTTGACTAAAGGCAATTGCTAGGCTTTCTCAATGAGATGTTCTCATGAGATTTAAAAATGTAGGGAAATCCATGGAATGTCTTGTGTTGCTGCTGGGCTATCTTGCAAGTACACTCTGCATATCTTTGGATGAAAGCTATTCTTGATGTTATGTTAATTTCTTTAGAGGCAAGTCTTTTAGAACTAATACTCTAAAAGCTTTTACTGATGTTGTTATCGCTATTCAAGTTATTTTGTATTTTGAATGATTTTCTACCTGATTTGTGACTCATAGATGTAAATTAACTGTTATCCGGAAACATGCAAACGTAGTGAAACAAAAATAATAATTAACACCATGTGATTGTAACTCGGTGTGCGTGTATAAAAAGGGAGCTATACTAGCATTTGGTAGAGATGCCTGGCAGTAAATGCTAACCAGAGAATAAAGAGAAAGAAAAGAATTCGGCTCTCTCACTCCATTTTCGCGTCTCCTCCTGTGGGACCCCTGAATCTCCCCCGGGGCTGGACCCCGGCAGTCGGCCTTGTCCTCAGCCTGGGCCCTGCTGATGGTCAAGGTGGCCACGTTTCTCGAGTTGGAGCCTGAGAACCGGTCTGGGATCCCTGAGGGCTGTCTGTTATCTCAATAGATGACCAGCACAGGGTCCTGGCCGGCTTCTGCTGGTACCAGTAAGCATTTTTACTTCCAGTGTTGTTTCCACCACAGGTGATCATGGCCGTCTGTCCTGGGTTCACCGACACTGAGGATGGCAGAGTCAGCTCAAAGGAGGCCACAGAGCCTGCAAGACAAAAAGACACGTGGTCTTTAGAGGACAGGTTCCCTTCCCAGGAGACCCCCCACCAGCCCATCTTGGAGTGGGCTACAAGGATTCTCTGGGCCTCAGTTTCAACCCCACAGTGCTGGGTCTGGCTGAATGAGTGAGGACCTCCCCTCTGCCCCTTAGTACTGGCAGGTTCAGCCGTCTGGTTCCCACAGAGCCCGTGAGCACAGTGTGGGTCAGCCCTATAGCCTGTCATCCTGCAGCAGGGTCATAAACATCCCGGCCCATAGTTAGTCTGTGTTGAGCTCAGAGTCAGGTCAGGGCTTCTCAGAACTCTGGCCTGGGGGTGGGTTGCAGCACCTGTGCAGAGAGTGAGGAGGCCAAGGAGGAGAGGGGTCCAGGCCATGGTGGAGGTGCCCCGAGTCTGCTCCCTGAGGCCCAGGCTGGGCAGGTTCCTCCCAGGCCTCTCTTATCCCCTTGCTGGAGAGAGCTGCTGGTATGCAAATCAGCTAGGCTCAGGGGCTGCCTGAGGAGCTCCATGGTTTCTGTGCAGGCTCAGGTCCTGCCATGTTGGGAGGGGAGGGGTGAGTCCTGCAGACCCCCCCCCCATTTCCCCAACACGTTCTAGTTCATTCTCTGGTGCCACAGTGTGGGGCTAATGTTACCATCACAGATAATTTCAGTGTCCCCCCTGGGCTGGCCTGGCCACAGCAGAGCTCAGAGGTAAAGTCTGTCTGCATGTTCTGAACTCCTTACAGAATGGTAACTGCAGAGGTGAGCATGTGAGCCTGAGGTCAGTGCAGTGTCCACCCCAGTCACAGTTTTGTGAGCTTCAGGCCTGAATAAATTCCCCTTATGCTCATGGCTTATGGAGATTTAGGAATCACTGCATTGATGTAAGTTCTTGTTCTTGGTGGGAGCTCCTTGGGAAGATCACAGATGCTGTGCGTCAGTGTCCCCTGTGTGCACCAGTACCTGGGACAGATGTAATGCTTGAAAAATGTCTGAGAGTTTCAGAGTTTTAGCATGAAAGCAGTGTGTGTGGAGAGGATTGAAGTACCTAGAACAATGCAGGAAAGTAGGCAATTTCTACAAGAACCACACTTGAAAGAGTCAGAATGTCACATCAGTGTCAAAGGTGATACTGTAGAAACCCTACACTTTTCCTACAGGTGTGAGGTGGTGGCTAATAATCCCCTTGCCTGTCAGGATTCTTTCTGCCCAGACCCTCCTGGTCTCCAGGAGGCTTTACCATGTGGTCCCTACTGCCTCCTAGTGGTCACTCCATGCAAACTGCTGGAGGTGAAGCTGTGTCCTGTCCAGGTGATTCTGAAAGTACTGCTCTGATGGTAACTCCCTGATGCAGGGACTGCTGGTCCATGGGGAAGAATTACTGTTCGTACATGACAATGCCTGTCTCAAGACCAGGTACCAGAGTTTCAGATGACCCATGAAAATATGAACAGGTTCTTTGGAGAAGGTAAGTGGGCCCACCTGAAGCATCTGTGTATATATCTTTTTTTTTTTTTAATAAATTTTTATTAATGTTAATGGGATGACATTAATATTTCAGGGTACATATATTCAAAGAAAACATGTCTAGGTTATCTTGTCATTAAATTATGTTGCATACCCCTCACCCAGAGTCAGATTGTCCTCTGTCACCCTCTGTCTAGTTTTCTCTGTGCCCCTCCCCCTCCCCCTAACTCTCTCCCTCCCTCCCTCCTGCGTCCTCCCTCCCCCCACCCCTGGTAACCACCACTCTCTTGTCCATGTCTCTCAGTCTCGTTTTTATATTCCACCAATGTATGGAATCATGTAGTTCTTGTTTTTTTCTGATTTACTTATTTCACTCCGTATGATGTTATCAAGATCCCACCATTTTGCTGTAAATGATCTGATGTCATCATTTCTTATGGCTGAGTAGTATTCCATAGTGTATATGTGCCACAACTTCTTTATCCAGTCTTCTATTGAAGGGCTTTTTGGTTGTTTCCATGTCTTGGCCACTGTGAACAGTGCTGCAATGAACATAGGGCTACATGTGTCTTTACGTATCAATGATTCTGAGGTTTGGGGGTATATACCCAGTAGAGGGATTGCTGGGTCATAAGGTAGTTCTATTTGCAGTTTTTTGAGGAACCACCATACTTTCCTCCATAATGGTTGTACTACTTTACATTCCCACCAACAGTGTATGAGGGTTCCTTTTTCTCCGCAGCCTCTCCAACACTTGCTATTACCCGTCTTGTTGATAATAGCTAATCTAACAGGGGTGAGGTGGTATCTCATTGTAGTTTTGATTTGCATTTCTCTAATAACTAATGAAGCTGAGCATCTTTTCATATATCTGTTGGCCATTTGTATTTGTTCCTGGGAGAAGTGTCTGTTCATGTCCTCTTCCCATTTTTTTATTGGATTGTTTGTTTGTTTGTTGTTGAGCTTTATGAGTTCTTTGTAAATTTTGGATATTAGACCCTTATCTGAGCTATTGTTTGAAAATATCAGTTCCCATTTAGTTGGCTGTCTGTTTATTTTGGTATCGGTTTCTCTTGCTGAGCAAAAACTTTTTATTCTGATGTAGTCCCATTCATTTATCTTTGCCTTCACTTCTCTTGCCATTGGAGTCAAGTTCATAAAATGTTCTTTAAAACCCAGGTCCATGAGTTTAGTACCTATGTCTTCTTCTATGTACTTTATTGTTTCAGATCTTATATTTAGGTCTTTGATCCATTTTGAATTAATTTTAGTACACGGGGACAGGCTGTAGTCGAGTTTCATTCTTTTGCATGTGGCTTTCCAGTTTTCCCAACACCATTTGTTGAAGAGGCTTTCTTTTCTCCATTTTGCGTTGTTGGCCCCCTTATCAAAGATTATTTGACCATATATATGTGGTTTTATTTCTGGGCTTTCTATTCTGTTCCATTGGACTGAGTGTCTATTTTTCCGCCAGTACCATACAGTTTTGATTATTGTGGCCCTATAATATAGTTTAAAGTCAGGTATTGTAATGCCCCCAGCTTCATTCTTTTTCCTTAGGATTGCTTTAGCTATTCGGGTTTTTTTATAGTTCCATATAAATCTTATGATTTTTTGTTCCATTTCTTTAAAAAGTGTCATAGGAATTTTGATGGGAATTGCATTAAATTTATATATTACTTTGGGTAATATGGCCATTTTAATTATATTTATTCTTCTTATCCAAGAACAAGGAATATTTTTCCATCTCATTGTGTCTTTTTCTATTTCTCTTAGCAATGTCTTGTAGTTTTCGTTATATAGGTCCTTTACATTCTTTGTTATGTTTATTCCTAGGTATTTTATTTTTTTTTGTTGCAATCGTGAAGGGGATTATTTTTTTGAGTTCGTTTTCTAATATTTCATTGTTGGCATATAGAAAGGCTATGGACTTTTGTATGTTGATTTTGTATCCTGCGACCTTACTGTATTGGTTTATTGTTTCTAGTAATTTTTTTGTGGAGTCCTTTGGGTTTTCGATGTATAGGATCGTATCATCAGCAAAAAGTGATACCTTTACTTCTTCTTTTCCGATATGGATGTCTTTTATTTCTTTGTCTTGTCTGATTGCTCTGGCCAGAACTTCTAGCACCACGTTAAATAAGAGTGGAGAGAGTGGACAACCCTGTCTTGTTCCTGATTTAAGGTGGAAAGTCCTCAGTTTTATGCCATTTAATATGATGTTGGCTGATGGTTTATCATATATGGCCTTTATCATGTTGAGATATTTTCCTTCTATACCCATTTTGTTGAGAGTCTTAAACATAAAATTGTGTTGTATTTTATCGAAAGCCTTTTCTGCGTCTATTGATAAGATCATGTGGTTTTTGTTCTTTGTTTTGTTTATATGGTGTATTACGTTAACCGTTTTGCGTATGTTGAACCATCCTTGAGATTCTGGGATGAATCCCACTTGATCATGATGTATTATTTTTTTAATATGTTGTTGTATTCGGTTTGCCAGTATTTTGTTTAGTATTTTAGCATCTGTATTCATTAGAGATATTGGTCTGTAGTTTTCTTTCTTTGTGCCATCCTTGCCTGGTTTTGGTATGAGGGTTATGTTGGCCTCATAAAATGTATTTGGAAGTATTGCTTCTTCTTCAATTTTTTGGAAGACTTTGAGTAGAATAGGAACCAAGTCTTCTTTGAATGTTTGATAGAATTCACTAGTATAACCGTCTGGGCCTGGACTTTTATTTTTGGGGAGGTTTTTAATAGTTTTTTCTATTTCCTCCCTGCTGATTGGTCTGTTTAGGTTTTCTGCTTCTTCATGACTCAGTTTAGGAAGGTTGTATTGTTCTAGGAATTTATCCATTTCTTCTAGATTGTTGTATTTGGTGGCATATAGTTTTTCATAGTATTCTACAATAATTCTTTGTATATCTATGATGTCTGTGGTGATTTCTCCTCTTTCATTTTGGATTTTATTTATTTGAGTCCTGTGTCTTTTTTCCTTGGTGAGTCTTGCCAAGGGTTTGTCGATTTTGTTGATCTTTTCAAAGAACCAGCTTCTTGTTTTATTGATTTTTTTCTATAGTCTTTCTGTTCTCTATTTCATTTATTTCTGCTCTGATTTTTATTATCTCCTTTCTTCGACTGGTTTTGGGTTGTCTTTGTTCTTCTTTTTCTAGCTCCTTAAGGTGTGAAGTTAAGTGGTTTACTTTGGCTCTCTCTTGTTTGTTCATATAGGCCTGAAGTGATATGAACTTTCCTCTTATTACTGCTTTTGCTGCATCCCAGAGATTCTGATATGTCGTATTTTCATTTTCATTTGTCTGTATATATCTTTTGATCTCTGCACTTATTTCTTCTTTGACCCATTCATTTTTTAGAAGTATGTTGTTTAGTTTCCATAATTTTGTGGGTTTTTCCTCCTCTTTTTTACAGTTGAATTCTAGTTTCAAGGCTTTATGATCAGAAAATATGCTTGGTACAATTTCAATTTTTCTAAATTTGCTGATATTGTCTTTGTGGCCCAACATATGGTCAATTCTTGAGAATGTTCCATGTACACTAGAGAAAAATGTATACTCTGTTGCTTTGAGATGAAGTGTCCTGTAGATGTCTATCATATCCAGGTGTTGTAGTATTTCGTTTAAGGCCACTATATCTTTATTGATTCTCTGTTTGGATGACCGATCTAGAGCAGTCAGCGGTGTATTGAGGTCTCCAAGTATGATTGTATTTTTGTCAGTTTTTGTTTTAAGGTCAATAAGTAGCTGTCTTATATATTTTGGTGCTCCTTGGTTTGGTGCATATATATTAAGGATTGTTATGTCTTCTTGATTCAATGTCCCCTTAATCATTATGAAATGACCATTTTTGTCTCTGAGTCCTTTTTTTGTCTTATAGTCAGCATTATCAGATATGAGTATTGCTACACCTGCTTTTTTTTGGGTGTTGTTTGCTTGGAGTATTGTTTTCCAGCCTTTCACTTTGAATTTGTTTTTATCCTTGTTGCTTAGATGAGTTTCTTGTAGGCAGCATACAGTTGGATTTTCTTTTTTAATCCATTCTGCTACTCTGTGTCTTTTTATTGGTAAGTTTAATCCATTTACATTTAGTGTAATTATTGACACTTGTGGGTTCCCTGTTGCCATTTTATAAATTGCTTTCTGTTAGTTTTGTATCTTGTTTGATTCTTCTCTTTTGTTTTTCTATCATTTGTTTTTGTTTGTTTGTATTCCATACTTCTTTCTTCTGTTGCTACCTTTTTTAAGTCAAGTGTTTTTGTGGTGGTTTTTTCAAGGGTGGTTACCATTAAGTAATGAAAAGGGTACCTACCATATTCATTGTAGTACCCTTTCTTATGAGTATTTCTGTGCTTCATCGTCCTTTGCTACTGTTAATCTTCATCCTTTCTCCCCCTTTTTTTCTTTTGTTGTCACAGTTTAAGTTTGGTTTTATTGTGTTCTTGGTGGAGCTGTTACTTGTGGTGTTGTTTTCTTTTGTTCTTTGAATCTGGTTGGAAAACCCCCTTTAGTATTTCCTGGAGTGGGGGCTTTCTGTTGATAAATTCTCTCATCTTTTCTGTATTTGTGAATATTTTTATATCTCCTTCGTACTTGAAGGATAGCTTTGATGGGTATAGTATTCTTGGCTGAAAGTTTCTCTCTTTCAGGGCTTTGAATATTGGGGTCCACTCTCTTCTAGCTTGTAGAGTTTCTGCTGAGAAGTCTGATGATAATCTAATAGGTCTTCCTTTATATGTTGTATTCTTCTTTTCCCTGGCTGCCTTGAGAATTTTTTCTTTGTCATTGTTTTGTGTCATCTTCATTATGATGTGCCTTGGAGTGGGTTTGTTGGGGTTAAGAAAACTCGGTGTTCTGTTTGCTTCTTGAATTTGAGGCTTTAGTTCTTTCCACAGGCTTCGGAAGTTCTCATCTATTATTTGTTTGAGTATATTCTCCATTCCATTTTCTTTCTCTTCTCTCTCTGATATACCTATTATTCTTATGTTATTCTTTCTGATGGAGTCAGACAATTCCTGTAGGGCTTTTTCGTTTTTTATTATTTTTGAGTCTCTTTCTTCTTCTCTCTGTTGTGCCTCAAGTTGCTTGTCTTCTATTTCACTAATCCTATCTTCTATCTGGGCTGTTCTATTAGCTAAGCTTGTTATCTCATTTTTCAGTTCGTGAATTGAGTTTTTCATTTCTGTTTGATTTGTTTTTATAGTTTCAATTTCCTTGGTAATATATTCTTTGTGATCGTTGAGTTGTTTTCTGATTTCCCTAAATTGCCTTTCTGTGTTTTCTTGTATATCTCTGAGTATTTTTAAGATTTCTATTTTAAATTCTCTGTCATTTGGCTCCAAGGCTTCCAGTATGTTAAATCTTTTCTCCATAGATCTTTCCACATCTATTTGTGTTACCTCTCTATCTTTTGTATCCATAATATTCGATTTCCTTTTTCTTATTGGCATCTGAAGGTGGTCTTGTTGATATTGTTAATTAGAATTAATAAAGAATAAAAAGGGGGGGGGAAAAAAGAAAAGAAAAACACTCCACACTCAAAAAAAGTAATGATTTATTATTTTCCCCTTTTTCCTTTCTTCTCCTCCCCTCCTCTCACCTCTTTAGGTAAATATTGTGATGACCTGTGAATTATATTATGCTAAATGGAACAAAAACTGCCTATAACAGAGGGCCTGATTTGGGGTGAAGAGTTCAAGGGGCAAAAAAGGGAGTAGGGACCTACTAAATGCAAAAAAAAAAAAAAAAAAAAAAGGAGGATATCTTAGACAAGCATAAAATGATTTGCTTGTAAGTGATGGTCGACTAAGAGATATAGTGAGAGGGATAAGAGGGAAACTGAAAAAAGGAGAGAAAAAATAATATTTAATGAAGAAAAAAATAAAAATAATAAGTAAAAATCTGTTGTATTAAGTGGAGTGAAGACTAAATACAATGGAGACTTTGGGTTGGGAGGAATGCTAGTGAGTTAAAAAGCAATGTAAAAAGTACCCAAAATGCCACAAAAACAAACAAACAATGGAAAACCAAAAACAAAAGCAGAAAAAAAAAGAAAAAAAAAAAAAAGAACAAGCAACAAAAACAAAAAAAAAACTTGAGTCCCAAATTAAATAATTTGTTCGTGATTGAGGATTAAATGAGAGGAAAAGTAAAAGGAGAAAAGAAGGAATGAATAGAAAGGAAAAAATAAGAAAAAGAAAGAAACGAAGGAAGAAAAAAAGGAAAGGGGAAAAAAACAAAAAAGAACAAAAAGAAATCAAAAGGGTAGAGAGTGAGAGTTAAGGGTTTTGGAGTGTAACCCTAAGGGAGAGTAAGGATGAAGAAAAGAAATAAAATGTAACACTCATGGGTAGTGTAGTTCAAGAAAAGGGTAGCATAAGATGGGCAGAGAATAAAAGGACCGAGATGGAGGAAATACAAATAAAGGCAATAAGAAAGAAGAGAGAAACAACAACACAAAGAATTAGTGGAACAAGTTATAAAGTCTGTGGATTTTTCTTGATATTGAGAGGTTAACTTCTTCCTTTTTCTTTTCTCTCCCTCTTCCTGGTCGGTGACTCTGTACCTCAGGTTCTGCCTCTGTGTCATGCTTAGGTAGGGATTTGCAGTTGATGGGATTCTATGGCAATGTCATATAATTGGCTTTAGTCTCGCTGGTAGTCAAAGCTTGTTGGCGTTTGTAGAGTCCAACAATGAGAGAGAGTTTGCTTTCCTGGAGTTTCTCCCCTAGTCTCCCCTTTCTGAAATAGCAGCCTGGTGATCCAGCTATGAGGCTGCCACTGCTTCTGTCTGGGGAGTAAGAGGCTCAAAGAGCTGGGAAATCCCCACTCTATCCTCACTCAGCCCAAGGCTCTGGGTAAGGCTCTGGCAGTCAGAGCCTCCAGCGTAATCAGGTGGGGCTGGGAGTCAATTGTTGTCAAGGTGACTGTTCAGTGCCTACCATTCAGTTGGACCACTCAACCCAGGCTTTCCACACTTTGTAGCCTGTTTTGGCTGGGAAGAAGATGCACTATTCGCTGCTTGCTATATAGATCTTAATATCTGCCAAGTCCCTCTCGTTAGGTATATCCCTGAATATGGAGGCTCTGTCAATCAGATATTGCCCCCGCCCCTTTAGCGAAAGGCACTGAAAAATATTATGCCTCTTGTCTTGGATCACTGAACTGGGAGAGATCTTATCAATTAGAGCCCCGTGGGTGCGTAGATTTCGTGGGTTAAGCTAATTTCAGTGATTGGATCCGCAGCTGTGCTCCAGAGAGTATTTCAGGCTGCCTACGCGCCCCTCGCCCAATGCTTGATTGTTAGCTCGAATGGCTGGGTGAGGTGCCCCGTCCACGGAGAGAATCTCCTGACTAGGAAAGACAGGTTTGGCGCCCCTCCCAGACTATGGCACGGGGCCCGCGGCTTCTCAGAGCACACTGGTGGTTGCCGGCACTCCCCGGGACGCGGCTGGGGGGGGGGCGCGGCTTCCCAGAGCACGCGGGTGGTTGCCGGCACGGATGTGGCCGCTCGGGGCGCGCGCGGCTTCTCAGAGCACGCGGGTGGTTGCCGGCACTCCCCAGGACTCGGCTGGGGGGTGCGCGGCCTCTCAGAGCACGCCGGTGGTTGCCGGCACTCCCCAGGACGCGGCTGGGGGGGGGGGCGCGGCCTCTCAGAGCACGCCGGTGGTTGCCGGCACTCCTCGGGACTCGGCAGCTCGGGGCGCGCGTGGCTTCTCAGAACGCGGTTGGGGGGGGGCGCGTGGCCTCTCAGAGCACGCCAGCGGTTGTGGGCACTCCCCGGGACGCGGCAAGTGGGGGGGGCATGCGGCTTCTCAGAGCACGCTGGTGGTTGCCGGCACTCCCCAGGACGCGGCGCGGGCAGCTGCACGCGTGGGTTGACTCACCACAGGCGTATTCCCTCTTCAGCAACAGTCCTTTTGCTTTCAGTGTGTGTGTGGAACTCTAGGATGCTCCGAAGATAAATTTTTCTGTTTCTAGTTGACAAATTTGTTGAGATTTTGGGGAGATCTGTCGGACGCGCTGCTCACGGCGCCATCTTCGTGACATCACTCTGTGTATATATCTTGAGGTGGCATATTCTGGGCTTTTTCCAGGGGGACACAGGACCCAAGGATGAACTTTCACTGGTCCTGGCTGCTGGTGCCGGGTCAACATAGGACAGTAGACGGCACTGCTCCAAAGACAGAGACGGGAGAACACTCACCCTACAAACATTAGTTCAGACCATCTTGGTCTGGCAGACATTCCTTCTCGGGAGATCAGTGTGAGCTAGACATCATCCTTGTTTCAGAGTCTCTATCGTGTAGATCAGAGCAGAGAGGACACACTTGTATTGTTGACAATTCAGACAGTCCCTCCCATCCTCTCCCTGTGTCTTGTCATCCGTATTGATTTAACAGCCAGACAATTGCTATAAACAGGCCCCTCTTGGTTATTATTGAGTTTGTTTCCCAGCATTGTCCATGGTGTGTCATTCACCTGGGCTTCTTTCTGAGGAACTTTCTCTGTGGTGAAGATAAAAAACAGACTATATTTATGCAGTGCCTTCCCTCTTGAGCCTGGCTGTGATAGCTGGAGCCGCAGCAGCCATCCTGAGGTCTGTCTGTGACATGAATGAAAGTAAAGCCTCCATAGTAGGGATTGTAGGACAGGAAGTGAGACCAGGTTGATTGATGTTCTTGGAATTGCTGAGTAATTAGAAAAAGACCATCGGATTCCAGTTTTAATGTTTAAAAGGACTCCTATCTATTCATGCCTCTGATGGCCATGTGTGTATTTTGCATTAAAAATTCTGACAAATGTTGGAAATACTGAACAAAAATTAACGCATCAATCAATGAAAATAGTTATTCAGTAAAAATTGTACAGCTGTTGGTGATGGGCAGAGATTGAATAAAAAATGACAGGTACTGTGTGGGGAGGGCTGGAGGCGACTCTCTGGATGTTACCCTGGAGCTGCCATCAGGAGGCAAGGATGGAGGTGGCACAGGAAACGGGTTTGGGGACAGCAGAGGCAGTGCCCTGTGGGGAGGGTCTGGCTTGTCTGAGGATGAAAGACAGTGAGCAGCTGAGGTGTTTATGGACAACAGCAGTCTGTCCCCCTGTGATGTAAATCTACAATGTGAAGGGATGTGGTACCAGGATTTGACGTCACACTGAACACACACATTGGGACCCAGAGTCAGAGGAGCTGAAAGAGGGTCCAGGAGAAGGTGGAGCCATTGCGCTGTGATCACCACCCTCTGTCAATGAGCTGAGCCAGCACTTGACCATGAGGACAGTCACATGCGGGGGCTGCTGCTCCCTTTTCATTTGCTCAGGAATTCACACAGGAACGTCTCTTGTGATTCAGGGAATTCTGACAACACATCACTCTGCTCCTTAATTATGAACTTGTGAGTGAATGTCACATTGGACCTGAACTAGTTTTGAATGAGAGATGACATGTCATATCTTTGCTTTGACATACATTATCAACCTCAACCTACATTTTATTATGTTTTAGACCTTAAAAAGGATATCTTTTGTAAAATTTAAAATAAACTATTGCTCTATTTATTTATGATATTTGACTGATATTTCCTTGTGTCAATTCCCATTATTCTCTGTCGCAGGGTGACTTTGTTTTTTTTCTCGTAGTGAGGGTCTGCATGTGATCAATTCTCCAAGTTGTTGTATGTCTGACAGTGTTTTAATTAGGTGTTTTTTTTTCTTCTAAAGATATTTCCACTGGGTAAAGACTTGAGAGGGGACAGGGTTTTGTTTTTGCCTTTAGTCTGTAAAGACATGTTTCACTTTCTCCTTGTTTGTGGTGTTTCCAAGGAGAGCTCTGATTCGACTCCCCTGGTTCTTTCTCTTTGTTAAACATGTTTCATCTCTCTGATGCTTTTGTAATTTTTTCTTCAACATCGGTTTTAAAAAATTTGATTGTTTGTGCTGATGTTTCTAGTATTTTATGTATATATATGTGTGTGTGTTTGTGTGTGCTTGGGTTTTGTTCAATCTCTTGGAACTGTTGGCTTCTAGGTTCCATTGAAAATAGAACATTCTTGGCCACTATTTTTTAAAATATTTTTCTACCTTCCCTATCTCTTTTCTGCTTCACTGACTGAAACTACATGCAGATTAGGTCCTTAGAGTCGTCGTACATCACTCTGAAGCTTTGTTAAATTGTTCAGTGTCTTGTCTGTGGCTTCATCTCTTGTCTACAGTTTCTCTTCTATGTCAGTTCACTGTTTTCTGTTTCAGAGATTAATATGCTGCCAGCTCATCAAGTGTAATTTTATCTCAGACACTGTTGGTTTGATTTCTACGCAGTGACTGGGGTGTAGCTTTTGTCCTCCTCGTCTGCAGTTACCACGCTCAATCACCCCCACCTTCCTGAACGAGTGCAGAGTAAGTTCTTTCTGCAGCCTTGTCTACAAATTCCATCGTCGGTGAGGTTTCATGGGCAGCGCAATAGACTGAGTTTTTTGGCTATTATGACTCATATCTTCCTGCTCCCAACCAGGAAACAGTGATGGTGAACATTTCCTTGTGTACAATACTTGAATTTCTTTCTATATTTTTTCTCTGATATTCTAGATGATTCCAGATTCAACAAAGTTAATGGAAATAGTTTGACCTTTCTCGACTGGATCTTGCATTGTCTTAGATGGGACAAGAGCAGCGTGTAGTCTGCCGCTAATTACCCTCCACTGAGACAAAGCTCTCTGACTGGTCACCCTGATGTCGCAATTAGGAACTTTTCCTCTCTGACTGAGGGACAAGCAGGACTTCTGATTGGGTGTTAAATTCTCCAAGCGGTCCCTAGTCTCTCTGTGTGGACCTTTTCTTGGCCTCAGGAGGTTTGCTCACACAATGTGGTGATCAGCACTGGTGAATATTTGCAGCTTCCTGGAAGGAAGTGGGAGATGGCGAATTGCATGCAGCAGGGTTTGGAGTGAGCTCCTCTAGAAGTAAACATGAAGACAAGCCTGGGTGACCTGCTCGGTACAAACCGGGACTCTGCGCCATCGGGACTCATTTATACCCACCCCTCCTGAGCAGTCAAGGTGTGTCTGAGCACACAGACCACAGGCAGGAACAAAGACTGCTCAGAACTGGCCTCGTGAGCTCATGTCAGAAGGACACACTCTGTCAAGTGGTGAGAAGAAGGAGGAGACCTCACTTTTTCAGCCTTGAATCTAGAAGGTGTCCCAAGTCCTGATACCTGACCACACTCGAGGAGTCAAGGGGAGAGGCCTCAGTCCCGGATGGTTTGTTTACACTTCTCATCAATAGACTCATTGACTAATATGCCCCGCCCCACCCTGCCTGGGAAACTCAATAATAGCCCGCCTCAGGGAGTGCTGAGCACAGAGGGTGTCCCAGAGAGGCTGGGTTGCCCCCTGTGGTCTGTGGGGTTAGATTCTTGACCTTCCACCTCAGCCACATCAGCCTGTGGGCAGGAGCTGTTGGTATCAGGAGACAATTATAATCTCCAGTGTCACTGCTACTCCAGTAGAGAATATGGTTACCACCTCTCCGGGGCCCTGACATCTGGTGTGCGAGTGAGTCAGGACAGTCAGGGCACAAGTCCTGATGGGAGGAAGAGATGTGGGCAGGGTTGGGTGTGTGGTCACGATCATTAGGAGACTAGGTAGGAGGAATAGCAGGTCCCCTGTGCTGCACAGAAGGTGCCTTCCTGTGGTGACTTTCCCCTGGCTGTGAGCAGTAGTGAGCAGGAGAGAAGGCACTTGCAGGGGGGTCCTCAGCGGACCAGCAGACCTGACTCCCCTGGGAGCTGTCAGACCTGTAGAAGGCAAGGCCATGGGATGTGGGCATCAGGCCGTCACTGGCCTGACTCACACTCAGGGGAAGTCAATGACCTGAGGGAGGTGGGTCTCTGCCACAGTGGACCTGGCCAGTGAGGGCACAGCTGCCAACAGCCAGGGGCTCCCAAACTGTATTGGCAGGTGTGTCAACACTAGTTTGCTCCATTGAGGGTCCCAGGCTGCCCTGAAACCTGAGGCTTTAGGAGCTCAGCTGAGCTGGGAGGTTCTGGGCATTAATCCTGAATGTTTTGTCAAGGAGTGGCCCTGTTACCATCATGCAGAATTCAAGGACTGTTACTCCGGACACAAGGTGCCATCAATCTGTCTGTTTACTCAGGTCCTCATCCCAGAAATCCCACTGTGGCATAGACACAGCAGGACAGCCTGGTGCTGCCCACCTGATCCCAATTTTGTTCCATCCTTTACAGGGTGGCCTGAGGCTGGGAGGAAAGGCTCTAAGGGACCTCAGAAATGGGACTGAGCCCAAGCTGCTCATGGCTGTGTCCACAGTCCTCCTGAGGGTGGAGAGAATGTGACACAGAAGCAGGTTTCTGTCTCACTTTCCCATCTGCCTGTGTCACTGTGAGCATCATCACTACTGACCCACACCTGACAGTCATAGTTGGCCTCGTCCTCGGGCTGGGCCCTGCTGATGGTCAGGGTGGCCATGGTCTCTGAGTTACAGTCTGAGAATTGGTCCGGGATCCCTGAGGCCCTCAGGTCATCATTACAGATGACCAGCACAGGGGCCTGTCCAGCCTTCTGCTGGTACCAGTACACAGGATATGCTTCTTCAATAATATCTCCACAGCAGGTGATGGTGCTGGTCTGTCCTAAGGCCACTGACACCAAGGGTGGCTGTGTCAGTGGTTTGGAATTTGTGGAGTCTGCAAGAGGTGAGAAGAGAGGGTTGTCTAGAACTAAGGACTGGTTCCCAGCTCAAGTGTCTTGTTGTGCCTTGAAGACAGGCAGCTCCTGGAGGTCCTCACCTGGGCAGAGCATGAGGAGGGGAAGCAGGAGAGGGGTCCAGGCCATGGTGGAGACGCCCCAGGGCTCAGCTTCTTGAGACCTCACAGCACCTCTGTGCTCCCCAGGCTTCTCTTATTCCCTTTCAGTCCTTTGAGATTGTGACTGTTTCATGTTTATGCAAATGTACTACTCCTCATGTGGGGTTCCAAGGTGAGGAGCTAGCAGAGATCATCCTGCCACCTACAAGGGCAGGACAGGTGACTGAGGTGTAAGTCCCCAGCTTCTTCTGAGCTGCTTCTCAGGTTAAAAAATTAGCCCTCAACTCTAAGATCCAGGATCACAGTCACCTTCTTGGGGTCTGACCACATGACCACTGTCCCAAATACTGTCTGGGGTTTGTCTTGGGCTGGCTCAGCAGGGCTATAGACCTTCCAGAAGTGTGGCCATGGGGTTGAGATGGGCCCTCCAAGAGTTAAATAATTCAGCAGTTGGTGGCCCATGGTCTGACCTCTTCACATCCTCTCTGTGTCCCCATGCACAGTTTTGTCTGTATCCTCAGAACTTCATTAGACATGTTTCTGTCTTATTAGGATGTTTGTTCATTGTTTAGTGCAGGGGTCTCCAAACTTTTTACACAGGGGGCCAGTTCACTGTCCCTCAGACCGTTGGAGGGCTGGACTATAAAAAAAAACTATGAACAAATCTCTATGCACACTGCACACATCTTATTTTAAAGTAAAAAAACAAAATGGGAACAAATACAATATTTAAAATAAAGAACAAGTAAATTTAAATCAAACTGACCAGTATTTCAATGGGAACTATGGGCCTGCCTTTGGCTAATGAGATGGTCAATGTGCTCCTCTCACTGACCACCAGTGAACGAGGTGCCCCTTCTGGAAGTGTGGCGGGGGGCCAGATAAATGGCCTCAGAGGGCCGCATGCGGCCCGCGGGCTGTAGTTTGGGGACCCCTGGTTTAGTGTATGATGGTTTCCTTGTTAATTATCCTCCTGCTTTTGAAGATTCAAACCAAGTCCTAGTCTCATTTTATAACTGGTGTTTGTCTAACTTCTATGACACCCTTATCCCCATAGACTAGCAATTGGCATTATCAACTCTTTGATCCTTCAATATTTTTTCATCAATGTTTTAACTAACCTGTTTAAAGCACCAGAAATCCAGCCTTGACCAAGACACCAGGTTTAGGCTCCATGTTCTCTATGAGTGTCCCAGAGTCCTGATCTTTGCACAGGAGGTGAACTCCAGGGACTGAATCGTCAGTGGTTCCTTCATCAAAGCAGATCCTGTCACTAAACAAGGATCACCCAGTGACCAGAGCTGTGACCTGAGGAGTGAGAATCCACTTCAGTCAGGAGTGTATTTTAAAGGGTCTGTGAGGCTCCAGCCAGGAACCAGGGGGTTCGAGTGCCCACCTCCCCTTACTCCCAAGATGACCCTGAGCATAAACTTGTAGCCCCAAGGTCAGAGTGCACCTGGAGGGGGGAGGGAGAGTCAGAGGGTAATTGGTCAGGGCGTCTCTGGATGTGCTATACAGGGGATCAGCCCCTGAGATCCTTGCTGGACAATGAGGAAACCTAAAGTTCAACTGAAGCCGTGCTTGTGCCTGGACCTGTGAGCTTCCAAGGGTCACATTGTGAGAGTCTGATACTCACATGTGGTCATCGGCTCTCAAAGAGATTAAGTGGACTTCCTGAAGTACAGTCCCTGCACTGAGCCTTGTACACTGCTGATTCCAGGGCTGGTCTCCCTCGAGCCTCTACATGGCCAGTCCATCCTCTGTCCTGGGGGTTCCTGGCTGTAACTTTGCTGCCCCCTGCTGGTAGGAAGAACTCAGACCAGGTGCTTCCCCTTGAAGGTCACCCCACAACATCTGTAACCTGAAGGGGATTGGACCAGGTTGTCCAGCTCCCATCGTCTGCCTGTTGTGATCGCCCTCCCCACCCTGCTCAGTATAGAGAGATGGTATTCACGGTGCAATGAGTTGGGTCGTTGTAGTTCCCATAACCATGTCGAAGAGTAAATTGTTCATCTAAACATTTTAAACCATTTCCACATCTATCTGTTCAGTATAAATTTTTTATTTATGATTTTAATTTGTGTTTACATACATTCAAGTGTCCCATCGAATATATCTCTCCCTCCCCCTTATTCCCCTTAGTTCCCTCTATGCCTCCTCCCCCCAATGCCTTCCCCCCTTCCCTCCAGGATTTGCTGTACTGTCCTCTATAATGCTGTTACGTATATATAATTTCATTAATCTCTTTTCCTTCTCTGATCCCATCTTCTCTTCTACTTTCCCTCTGACCGCTTTCCCTCTGGTCCCTTTAATCCTGCCTCTGCCTCTGTTCCGTTCCTCAGTTCATATTGTTCATTGAATTCCTCAAATGAGTGAGGTCATATGATATTTCTCTTGTTCACTATAAATTTTTAATGTTTGCATTAGGGAGCAGAATTGGAGTAGGAAACTCATCCTGAACTTGGACTTGGAATTTAGGGTCTTTTATTTACTACTGTAGGTCTCTTATATGCTGCCCATGATTGGGTGTTGCTCTGACATTCAATCTGATAATTTCTGTCTTTAATTGCAGTGTTTAGAGATCTTACTGACTGTAATTAGTAATATAGTTTAAATACATCATCTTGTTTATTATCTTTTCATTGTTATTTTTCCCTTTTATCTCTGTTTAATTAATTGAGCATTTTTATGGTTTTGTTTTTATCTCCCTTTTTACTTATAATTCCTTGCTTTCTTCTTATCTGTAACTTTTCAAAGTCTACATTCAGCTGATGTGGTGTTTATAGAAAATCTTCTCCTTTTATCTCTTTCAGGCCTTTTTGCTGCGGTTGTCGTACGTATTACCTTTGTCTGAGTTATAAATTCCGTAGTATGTTATTGTTATATTTTGCATTAGACAATAAATTATCTCTTAAATACATACAAATTTAAAAGTCTTAATGTTTTTCTATAATCAGCATTTCTGATTCTTTCATTCGTTGTTGTAGTTCCAGATTCTTTCTGGTATCATTTCACTCTGCCTGAGGGGTGTTGTTATTATTTCTTCTTAATTTTTTACTTACTTATTTTTGACAGAGAGAGAAAGAAAAGAACAATGATTTCATGTTCTGTTTACTTACGCATTCATTAGATTTGGACTATTTAATGTTCTTTCTGTCTTCTCTTTACATGTCCATTCAGACTGAATTTTTAAGAAAGACTATGACTTTAACTTTTACTTAGATATTCAGGCTTCTCTTTTGTCCTACAGATTTCAGAATTCCCAGCTCTACAATTACATGAGGCATTACTTCAAACCCATCTCTCTCTTTCTCTTCTCTGGAGAAGCATAACTAATACACCTTATCAACTAAAACTCTTTGTTGTTAAATGGTTTTCTTTAAGATTTACCATACTCACTTTCTAACGTATCAAAGTCTGTGTCCTAGTGAATTTATGACATTTTACTTAGCATACAAGGACATCGTAACATGCTCTTCTCTCCCTCCAGCTTCTGAGCTGTCGCTGTCACCTATTTTAATTTTACGTTCAACTAAAATCACAATATACTACTTTTGCTTTGAACACTGGACTCTGTTCTTCAGTCACTAACAAATCAAAAGGTTTCTGTGTTTACCCTGTAGTTAGTGTAGCTGAGGTTTTGCATTTCTCTGTGCAGACTCAACCCTCCCTGTGTCATCATTTTATTCTTTCTGAGGGGTGTCCTTCATTATTTCTGGGATGAGGACCTGCTGGTGATCAAGTCAGTAAGTATCCACATCTCAGAAAAGTTTTTCTTTAGCCTTCATTTCTAAAATACATTTTCACTGGTGAAGAATTCAAGGTTCACAATTTCTTTTAGTATGTGAAAATGACTCTCCACTCCGCATGTGCCTGCATTGCTTTAGGGGAAACCTGCTCTTACTGTGATGCTTGTCCCTGTGTATGTGTGTGTCTCCTCTGTCTGGCTGGTGAGAGGATCTTTCATCACCAGTTTGCAGCCATTCTATTATGATGTGAACCAGAGCCGTGTTCGCATGTTTCCTGTGCCCAAGATTACCTGAGCTCTTGGATATATCAGTTTTATTTTCACCAAATATACAACACTTGTAGCTATTATTTCTCCAAACATGTTTTCTATTCACCACCCCTTCCTCTACTCCATCTCTCAAGGACTCCCAGTTTCAGATTGTGCACAGTTATCCTACAACTCACTGAGGCCCTCTTAAATTTCTTTCAGTTTTTCTTCCCTGTGTTTTATTTTCAATAGTTTCAATTACCAGCCATCAAGTTCACAAATCTCATCTTTTGTAGATACTAATATGCTCTCAATGTCATCAGTGTATTTTTAAACCTCAGACCATGTATTATTCAGCTCCAGAAGTTCAGTTTGCTGTTAAAAGTTTTTCCATATGTGCACCTAACATGTTCAATCATTCCTCTACATGCAATAAGAAGTGAAATGTAGTCATAATCATTGTTTTTGTATCGTCTGCTGATACGCCCTCTGCACAATCTTCCTGGAGGGCTGGGCTGAGAGGGCAGCCTGGCTGGTATCTCAGATCTGGGGACCTTGGCCAGACTTGCTCGTGGCTTTGTCTACCATCCTCCCGGGACTGGAGGACAGGGTGATACTGATGGTGGTGAGAGTTTGTATCTTATTTCCCCATCTGTCTGTGTCACTGTGAACTGACTGCTATTCCCAAACTGACAGTAATAGTCAGCTTCGTCCCAGCCTGGGCCCTGCTGATGGTGTCCCCTGAGTCAGAGTCAGAGAATCAGTCCGGGATCCCTGAGGATCGGTTGCTGCTACCATAGATGATGAACACAGGGGCCTGGCTGGGCTTCTGCTGGTACCAGTTAGCATCAGAGGTTTCTAGATTCCCTCTCTGGGAGGGAGACTTCTCCAGAGACAGCTGTGTGTGGAGAGGCAGAGGCAGGGAGGATGGCGGATGCAGAGGAGAAGGACGGTCCCCAGCACACGCTCACGCTGGCCCCGCCTCCTGTCACATTCTCACCCACATGAGCCTTGTGTCATGGGCAGGTTCTGTGACCAGTTTCAGCTGCTTCCTGAGTTTCTCAATAGCTCATCAAATCCAAGAGACTCCCCAAATGAGACAATGGCAGTAACCACTCCCCATTTGAAGACTGCCAAGGCCACCAGCCACACAAGCATTTCTTTATCTTTTTTTTTCTTTAAATTTTATTTATTGATTTGAGAGAGAGGAGAGAGAGAGAGAAAGGCATTGGGGAGGATCAGGAAGCATGAACTCAGAGTTTCTTCCTGTATGTGCCCTGACCAAGCAAGCCTGGCATTTTGAACCAGCGACCTAGTGCTTCAGGTCAACACCCTACCTACTGCACCACCACAGGGCAGGCTATCTTTTTGTTGTTGTTTTAAATAAATATATTGGAGTATAAATGATACCACATATGTATGTTTGTTGTAAACTTTCGCTTTCTGGTCTCAGAACCACCCGGCATCTCTGAAGCAGGAGTCACAGGGAAGGAACAGACAGTGAAAGGGACACTTCTTTCTACCTTTCCATTTGTCACTTTCACATGACAGAGCAGACTGTGGTCTCACTGGACACTGACCCTTTTGTAATTCTGAATATAATAAAAGTCTCTATTTGGTCATCACCTAACACAGCAGGGGATGATCTGTGTCTGCTCCCTGTCCACTCACTGTCATCCCTAATACCCGTTGTCTCTCTGTCTGTCCATGGAGGCCACACTGACTTCCTTCCCTCTTATTAGCACCACAGGCCCCGGTGCACATGGATGAGGTCTGGTTCTCACTAGGGTTTGGAGTGAATTGCCCACAGTCCTCCTGATGCCCTCTCCTGCACTGAGAGTGGTGGAGGACCCACTGGAGGGACCCGCGGGAGCCTTGTTTGGGACAAAGTTACTGCAACCCTGCAGAGAACACTTTACTGGAGAGAGGAAGATGGAGATGGCCCTGTGACGCTGCGTCCCCAGCTGCCCTGGATGGCAGACGTCACTGCAAGTCTGAGCCTGTGTCCATCTCTCATCCTGCTCGTTCTGCACCCTGTCATTCCTCCCCAGAGACCAGCCCCCTCGTGCCCTCCCACCCTTTTGGGACTCACGCAGACCACAGGCATTTCCCAGAGTTTCACCTCAGAATCAGTCACTGGGTCTAGCCCGACATTCTGGGGTCCAGCCCTCAAACTCCACACGACCCTGCTCAGGTCAGTGCCCAGCAATGAGGTTAGTTGGTGAATACAGTGCTCTATGCTGACTCAGTGGTGTGGGTATGTGTGAAAGTGATGGTATTTCAGATTCCAGAAAAGCTAGGCAGAAAAATCAACCTTTCCTCTTAAATGCATTTGAGGTGAATCACCCACAGGGCTGAGACTCCGGTGAGAGGGGAGTTGAATATTTCCACCTCAAAGTTATTCCTTCTCCAGGCCTATTGCTGTCTCATTGAACAGGGTCCTGGCTTGTCCTTAAAAATGTTTTGTGGGCTTCGGCCAGTTGGCTCAGTGGCAGACAGTCAGCCCGGCATGTGGAAGTGCTGGGTTCAATTCCTGGTCAGGGCTCACAGAAGAAGCAATCATCTGCTTCTCCACCCGTCATCCTCACCCTTCTCTCTGTTTCTCTTCCTCTCTCTCTCTCTCTCTCTCCCTCTCTCTCTATCTCTCTCCCTCTAGAAAATGGAACAGCCATTCCTCTAATACAGTGGTCCCCAACCTTTTTTGGGCCACGGACCGGTTTAATGTCAGAAAATATTTTCACGGACTGGCCTTTAGGGTGGGATGCAAAAATATATCACGTGACCGAGACAAGCGTCAAGAGTGAGTCTTAACAGATGTAACAGAGGGAATCTGGTCATTTTTAAAAAATAAAACAATGATCAGACTTAAATTTAAATAAAACGAAAATAATGTATGTTACTTATTCTTTCTCTGCGGACCGGTACCAAATGGCCCACGGCCAGGTACTGGTCCTTGGCCTGGGGGTTGGGTACCACTGCTCTAAGAGACTTCTGAGTCACTGGACCGTATCGCCCCCCTGATGGCTATAATTAGGTATAGCAAGTGCAAGGACATCTAACCCCATTTCCACTCATGAGGCTAGCTCATCCATCTGACCTGCTCTGTCCAATATGGAGTCCACAAGCCACATGCGGCTGTTGAGAATGAAAATGCATCATCCTTATAAGATGTGCTGTAGTTCTAAAACATCCACCAGATTTTTAAGATTTATTAAAAAATAATGTCAAATAGATCAATATATTTATATTTAATTTATATTGAGATGCCATTCTCCACTAATCAATTTAAAGAAAATATATTATGAAAACTAATTCCACCAGATTCATCTCATATTTAAAATGTGGCTGCAGGAACATTTGAAATTATACATGTGGTTCAAATTTTATTTCTGTTAAACAGGGCTGCACTGCAAATATCCAAATATCTGCCATTTACTTGCTTTTGTAAATACAGAGAGAACTTTCTGGCTCCTTAGGAGGAAACCAAGTCTGAGTTATTTCTTTTATTGAGTGTGAGGCAGGATGGCAGGCAGACAGACTCCCACATGTTCCCGACCGGGATCCACTTAAAAAGACACACCAAAGCTCCCTACATGGTGATGCTCTACCCATCTGGAGCCACTGCTCTGTTGCTCAGCAACCAAGCTATTTTAGCACCTGATGGGAGACCATAGAACCATCCTCAGTACCTGGAGCCAACGTGCTCAAATTTTTTGATTCATTGCTGTGGAAGGGGGGGAGAGAAAGAGAAAGAGAAAGAGAAGGGGGAGGGGTGGAGAAGCAGATGGTTTCTCCTGTGTGCCCTGGCCAGGAAATTGAACCTGGGACTTCCACACATCAGGCTCATGCTCTACCACTGAGCAAACCAGCCAGGGCCTTGATCCTCAGTTTTGAGAGCACAATGAAAGGCCACAGGATGGAGGTGAAGAGCAGGGACTCTGGGGTGAGACACCTCTGTTTGCTACTGGGTGGCCACTCTCTAGTTCTGACCTCAGACAGGGTGCTCATCCCTCCACACCTCAGCTTCCCCGTCTGTGAATTGGAGGCTGATGAGCATGCTTGTCTCATAGAGTATTTGCGATTAAGAATTTAAAAAATATAAAGTGCTGTGAATGGTGCTGATACTTATTAAACATGTATGAATGTTATATTCTTTTTCTATTTATATTCTTAATTCTTATTGAAATTCTTTTAAAGAAAAAAATTTTCTCATTGATTTGAGGGAGAGAGGTAGAGAGAGAAACATCAATTTGCCATTCCACTTAGTTGTTTCATTAGGTTGTGTGCTCATTGATTGGTTTTCATCTGTGCCCCAGCTGGTGTAATGTTCAATGTCATCACTTTGCTGAACCCTGTGCACAATCTCCCCCTAAAGACAGAATCTAACTAAGGCAAAGTTATAAATGAGACATGATGTGTGCTGAGAGATTGAAAGAAAAAATACAAGTTCTCATGAGATTACTCAGGAAAGCTCCTCACTCAGTCTTCATGTCATGGATGGTCTCCCTGAGGATGGGATTTTATACAGGACCTTAGAGGGTAATGTGGGGTCAGCCAGGTGGGATTGGTGCCCTACAGAGGATGAGGGGAGAGAGCTGAGAGCAACCACTGGTGGAGAAGGGCATTCCTGAGCAACTGGAGGCATCTTTGATGCTCGATTACAGTTCTATCTGGGCTCCAAGGTGGCTGTTTGCAGATGAATCCTGACCTGCAGCTGTGGGAACCCCCTCCTCATTATCTGCCCTCTCAGGTCACAGGGCAGTCAGGACATCGTCACCTGTGCCCATTACTTTCCCTGGTAATGGGAAGGGAGGACAGACCTGAAAATCTGGACAGAGAGGTCCCGTCCCAGGTCGCAGTAGAAACAGACGTAGAGGCAGGATCTCAAGGTGACAGCTGCTGTGTTCACACCTGCACTCTGCGCATCGGGACCCATTTATACCTGCCTCTCAGGTCCTGTCACGTGGGTGTCTGAGCACACAGACGACAGGCAAGGACAGAGTTTGTTCCCAAATGTGCTCATGAGCTGATGTTCAGAAAGCCACATTTTGCCAAGTGGTAAGAGGGAGGAGGTGACCTCATTTCTCCAGTCCAGAAGAGTTCCCACGTCCCAAACCTGACCACACACCAGGAGGCAGGAGGAGAGTGGTCAGCCCAGGATGGTTTGTCACACTTCTCATCAGTAAGGGATTATGGCAGAGAACCTCTTCTCCACACTTTATAGTAATAACAAGCCTCATGGCTACACAAAGCACAGAGAGGCTGTGCTGTTCCCTGATGTCGGTGAGGTTCGATTCTTGACCTTATACCTCAGCCGTGGTAGCCTGTGGGCAGGTGCTGTTGGTATCAGGAGACACGATTATAACCCCCAATGTCATTGCTGCTCCAGCATGCTATATGGCCACCTCTCCAGGGGCTGCATATGTCTGGGGATGGGTAAGTCAGAGCAGTCACGGCCGCCAAACCTGATGGGTGGGAGGGATGCAGGCAGGGGTGAGTGTGGGGCAAAGACCGCAGGATCCTGGATGGGAAGGAAAGCAGGTCCCCTGTGTCACACAGATCATGCCATCCTGTGGTGACTCTCTCCTGGGTTGTGAGCATCAGTGAGCAGGAGACAAGGCACTTCTAGGGGGTTCCTCAAAGGACCAGCAGACCCAGTTCCCATGGAAGCCATCAGACCTGTAGAAGGCAGGGCCCCGGGATATTGGCATCAGGCCATCACTGGGCCAGACTCACACTCAGGGGAAGACAATGACCTGAGGGAGGCGGGTCTCTGTCACAGTGGACCTTCCCAGTGAGGGCACAGTGTCACCAGCCAGGGCCTCCCAGCCATGCTGCTGGGTGTGTCAACACTAGTTTGCTTCATTCAGGGTCCTAGGCTGCCATGGAGCCTGGGATTTAGAGCTCAGCTGGCTGGGTGGTAGAAGGGAGGTAGAAGGGAAGGCAGTCCATGGTGAGGAGGGGTTTCCAGGAGCTCTGCCCTGAGGCTGTGCAGCTGGACCTGGGCTCCCCAAGCTCCTGTCTTATCCTCTCTTCTTACAGTTTCAGGGTGCAGAGCATGAATGCAAATCTGTTCTCTGTCCCCTAATGCATCTCTGAGCTCTTGTCTAAGCCCTGAACTTAACGGCCACATGCTGGTAGTTTCCTGATGTCAGAAGAGGGGCCAGGTGTGGGTTTCAGAATGCAGAGTTGATTTTGCCCAATACAAGTGTCTTCAAAGGAGCATCAGTCACACACTTTGACCTGAGCACAGCCCAGGGGACTTGGTCCTATTGGGTCTTCACACAAGAACCACAGTGTCCCTTGATGTCCCCAGGATGAATGTCATTCTGTATGTGTAACCCTTAATGCAGGGGTCCCCAAACTACGGCCTGCGGGCCACATGCGGCCCCTGAGGCCATTTATCTGGCCCCCTCTGCACTTCTGGAAGGGGCACCTCTTTCATAGGTGGTCAGTGAGAGGAGCATAGTTCCCATTGAAATACTGGTCAGTTTGTTGATTTAAATTTACTAGTTTGTTATTTTAAATATTGTATTTGTTCTCATTTTGTTTTTTTTACTTTAAAATAAGATATGTGCAGTGTGTATAGGGATTTCTTCATAGTTTTTTTTATAGTCTGACCCTCCAACGGTCTGAGGAACGGTGAACTGGCCCCCTGTGTAAAAAGTTTGGGGACCCCTGCCTTAATGGATGCTACAACCCTGCTGACTGTTTCACCGGCACTCCTTCACGTGGCTCCATAACAACCCAGCGTCATCACTCTATTAAAGTCCCAGCCTCCTTTTTTCTCTGAGAAGTGTGGAGTCATCATGTGAGGTCAATAATTCTCTCAAAGTCAACCACACAGTGACGAGGAATCAGATTCCAATCCAGGAGGCGGATGTCAGAGTCTCATGACTCAGCCCCTCCCAGTCTGTCCCTCTCCAGGCCCCATGTCCTCCTTGGGAATCAGGTTATTGGTGAGGCTCCTTGTGACAGATCAGATTCTTTTTCTAAGATGATCAAGACCACCGAGTTTGTATAACTGTTAGTCTCTAAGTATTGAGAAATAATTTCTTTGTGTGTGACAGAGACAAAGAGAGACAGAGTGTGGGACAGATAGGGAGAGAGATGAGAAGCATCAGTTTTTCATTGCAGCACCTTAGATGTTCATTGATTGCTTTCTCATATGTACCTTGTCCAGGGGGATACGGCAGAGCAAGTGACCCCTTGCTCAAACCAGCGACCTTGGGATCAAGCTTGTGAGCCTTGCTCAAACCACGTGAGCCCGTAATCAAACTGGCGACCTCGGGGTCACAAACCTCCGTCCTCTGCATCCCAGTCTGATGCTCTATCCAGTGAGCCACCACAGGTCAGGTGAAAATAAAATATTTTCATTTTATGAAACATCATTGGCAAAAAAGAATGTATCACTTCATATCCCAAACAAATATGCTTGTTTCATCCCAGTGCTGTTGAGGACACAAAGAATCGGATTCACTCACAAAAGGCTGTAGACACTGTTCATAGACATGCTGTGTGAGGCGCTGTGGTGATCCACGTGCACAGACGGAAGGACCCCGGGACTCGCTCCTCAGAGTTTGGTCTAAAGAGAAAACTGAGGTGGGACAAGGGTCACATGCCTTAGCCAAGCCCACTACTGTGCCTTCCTGAGGAAATGACATTAGCTGCTGTCTGTTCTTCCACCTGATGCTTCTAGTGGTGGGATTGAGCTGGTTTGCAGCAGTTTGGCAGAACTGATACCTAATTTATTATTGAGTTCAGTGAACCAGTTGTTAAAATGACACTTGTAATCAGGCTTCTCTCTAAGGTGGGCCCCTGGGCAGCCGCCCAATGTGGAAATCATAAATTTACATTCCTTACTCTCAACATTCATCTGCGCAGCAGCATGTTCTAAGTGCCTGTAGCAATGTTCATTCTGTCCATAAATGAAAAAAATTACAAGTGAGGATGCCAATCAAGAAGCAATATGGAAATATCTTAAAAACAGTTTTATTGTTTTTCATCAGGTATTATTTAATATTTTTCATTAATAATTTAAAACTCATACATAGTCGTATTTTATGTATTTCTTATTGTTCTTATTTAAGTATTAAATGCATAACATAATAAACTACTTAATGGTATATAATATTTTTTATTCATAAAATGTTTAATTAGGACAGAGAACCGGTTGTTAAATTATTTAAATCCTTACCACCTGATGCTCTTCACTCCTCACTCACCCCTCAGGTCTCCCCACGGGGCCCTGCTGGCCGCCCCTGCAGGCCGGGCCTCACACCTGAGCTGTGGGTCTCATCCCAACACAGGAAGTCACTTGTTGGTGCCATCTTGGGAGAACTGACCTTCATAAATAGGATCTGTGCTTGTGAATTAGGTAAATATATCCCTTTGTGGAGAATAGTAAATCATACAGCCTCAATAAAATATTTCACATGATCATCTTTCCTATACAAAACATAGCTCTATAACTCTTTATGATGTTATGGAAATGGTCTTCCCACAGAGATGGATTCTTGTACCAATATCTATTTAAACATTCATAGAGACTATGCCATTCATTACACTAATAATACAAATGTGTTTGATGGCTCAGAACTACTTTTAAAATTGTAGTTGTATGGAATGACTGGTGTTTGAGAAGGAAGTAGTGTGGACACATGATATAAAAAGTCCCTCATTCTGGGAGTGGAACATCCATTCCTCCCTCTGTAGTGAGGTTCTGAGTCCTGGGACCCTCAATCGCCCCCTTAGTGGCTGTGTGTATGTACTGCAGGGGCAATGACCTCCCCCCCACAGCCCTCCCACGCACTCCCACCTCCACTCCCAATAATAACCCATCCATCTGTCCTGCTCTGTCCTATATGGAGGCCACAAGCCACATGCAGCTGTTGAGAATGAAATGTGGGTCATCCAATAAAATGTGCTGTAGCTTTGAAATACCCTGAAGATTTTTAAGATTTATTATACAATAATGTAAAATAGATCGATATTTTTACATTTAATTTATATTTCTCAGTAATAAAGTTAATCAGAATATATTATGGAAACTAATTCTACCACTTTCTTCTCGTATTTCCAATATGGTGACAGGAAAACTTGAAATTATTCATGTGGTTCACATTTTATTTTTGTTAAACGAGGCTGTGTTGTAAATTCACAGTGTCTGCCTCTTGCTTTCGATCAAAGAGAGAGAACTTCCTAATGCTGAAGGAGAAACCAAAGTTTACTTTTGAGAGCACAATAAGAGGCCAGAGGATTTAGGTGAAGACCAGGGACTCTGGGGCAGAGAGCTCTGTTTGTTGCAGGGTGATCCACTCTCTAGTTCTGACCTCAGATGGGGTGCTCATCCCTCCACGCCTCAGCTTCCCATCTGCAAGTGGGTGATGATGAGAATGCTTGTCTCGAAGAGTAGATTATATTTTCACCTATGGATAGAATGCTTGTCTCATAGAGTAGATTATATTTTCACCTATGGATAGAATACTTGTCTCATAGAGTTGATACGTAAAGATTACAGTTCTTCTCTTAAACTGTGATTAAGCAGTTTAAAAAACATAAAGCTCTATGAATGGCTTTGATACACAGTAAGCGCATACTAGTGTTAAATCCTCCTCCTTCTATTCATAGCCTTAATTTTCATTCTTATTTTTAAAATAATCGGAAGGCATCAGAATAATGAAAAAGGAAGAGATACAGAAACATTGGAAGTCCTGGTTTTGGGACAATTGACACTGGCAACAATTCCTGGCAACACGGAACTATACATGCATGTGAACAATGACACATGCACACACAATACACACAAGCACACGTATATACACATTCATGCACGTGCACACACATGTAAGTGGCCCACAGGTGTGCTTTCCTTTGCACAGGTCACAGGAGGCCATTCTCCCAGCCCCTGTCCTGCTCACTAGGATTTGGGCACAGGGACGAGGTCCTGGTTCTCCATCCTGGGATGTCCCAGGAGATTACAGCAGAGCCACTTCCTGTTTATTCCTTCCCTGATGCCGTCACCTCAACCCGGTTGACTGACATGGGTTGACCCTGTGTGTGCCTTCTGGTGCTGGGAGGTGCAGGTGGTTGTACAGTCACTCAACCTGAGCTGAACACGATGACATCCGTGTGTGTCCTGACCCGTCCACAGAGCGTGGCATAAGGGCCTGGGGCCAGGTGAGGACAGACAGGCTCAGAACTGGGCCGGTGTTGCTAAGGAGAAGAGAGGCTGTTACAGAGAAGGCATGGACAGCTCAAACAGGTCCCTCTGGGTTAGTCCAGAGAAGGACAAGGAGGATTGATGGGCGCTACTGTTCCCAGGTCCATAGAAGAGCAGATCAGGGTCAGGAGAGGTCGAACAAGCCATTGGGAGATGAGCTGGTCACCCTGGTGTCTCAGGGAATATGTCAGCAAGTCAGCTGCCGAGCATCCCACTGAAGCCGTGAGGTCCCAATCTCACTTCTGGACTGACTGGGAGGCTGCGAAGGCCACCTTGTCACAGCTCATAGATTTGCTCACTGTGATGACTTCAGAGAGAAAGAGGGAACTTGGATGTCCAGGCACAGAGATGGGTCCTTGAGGGGAGGGTGAGGGTCCTGCTGGGCTGTCGTTACCCCACCTGATCCCTGAGAGCGTGGTGGTGCCCCAGCACCCCGCAGGCCCACACGGGAGGGAGGCCCATCCTGGCAGAGACACTGCGATGGGTTGATCTGTGCCCCAGCTTCATGTGGGGAAGTCCTAATTCTGATTACCTCATGTTGGGAGCTAACGAACATATGATGTTACAGGTGTGATTAGTCACGATGAGGTCACACTGGAGTGGGGGGGGGCGGCAGCATTGATCCAATTGACTAGTGTGCTCATATAAAGGGGGAATTTGGGGACAGACTTACGGGACAACACCACATGAAGATGTGGGCAGAGTCTACAAGCCAAGGGCACCAAAGACACCAGCAAACACTGGAAGTGAGAGAGGAGGCAGGGAGCAGACCCGCTTCACAGCCCGCACCCACCCTGCTGACTGACAATCTCAGACAGTGAACCTCAGATCTGTGACAGTAACCCATACTGTCAGCCCCCCGTGGGTGGTATCTGTCACCACAGCCCACACACCCACACAGTCCCCTCTAAGGACATCAGCACAGGGCTGGTCCTTCCAGCTGCTTCTGTCTCTCTGATCACAACCCTCTGGGTGGGGTCCCTGGCCATGACTTTCCTCCTCTGAAGGTCTCATCTTCTCCCGGGAGCCTGTCTCAGTCCCCAGGGGCACAGTATCTGCTGTGACCCAAGGCCTTTGTCCCCCTTTCAGCTCCTTCTGGGGTCACTGTGAGGAGTGATGCGCAGGATCTCCCGAGTCTGTCTCGTTTCATAAAAACATTCTGGAGTTTCCAGTGTGAGTGTCACCAGGAGTGTAAATGTTCAAAATCATTACTTGCTGGACCCTGTGCACAATCTCCCCCTACAGGCTGAGTCTAACTGAGTCAGAGTTATAAATGAGACATGACGTGTGCTGAGAGATTCAAAGAAGAAATACGGGGTCTCATGAGATTACTCAGGAAAGCACCTCACTCAGTCTTCATGTCATGGACGGTCTCCCTGAGGATAGGATTTTATACAGGACCTTAGAGGGTAATGTGGGGTCAGCCAGGTGGGACTGGTTCCCTACAGAGGATGAGGGGAGGGAGCTGAGAGCAACCACTAGTGGAGAAGGGATTCCTGAGCAGCTGGGGGCATCTTTGATGCTGCACCACAGTCTACTGGGCTCCAAGGCGGCTGTTTGCAGGTGAATCCTGACCTGCAGCCTCAGGAGTCTCCTCCCCAAGATCGGCCCCCTCAGGTCACAGGGCAGTCAGGACAATGTCACCTGTCCCCCATTACTTTCCCTGGTAATGGGAAGGGAGGACAGTCCTGAAGAGCTAGACAGAGAGGTCCTGTCCCAGGTCATGGTGAAAACAGAAGTAGAGGCAGAATCTCAAGGTGACACCTGCTGTGTTCACACCTGCACTCTGCATATCGGGACCCATTTATACCTGCCTCTCTGGGCTGTCACGTGGGTGTCTGACACACAGACCACAGGAAGGGACAGAATTTGTTCCCATGTGTCCTCATGAGCTGATGTTCAGAAAGACACACTTTACCAAGTGGTAAGAGGGAAGGAGTGATCTCACTTCTCCAGCCTTGGACTAGAGGGTTCCCATGTCAGCCTACCAGACCACACAGTAGGGGACAGGAGGAAAGGGGGCAGGTGCTGTTGGTATCAGGAGACACAATTGAGCATATAACCCCCAATGTCACTGCTGCTCCAGCATGCTATATGTCTACCTCTCCAGGGGTTGCAATGTCTGGGGGTGGTTTAAGTCAAAATAGTCAGGGCTCCCAACCCTGATGGGAGGGAGAGAGGTGGGCAGGGGTGAGTGTGGGGCAAAGACTGTAAAAAGCCTGGGTAAGAGGGACAGCAGGTCCCCTGTGTCACAGGGATGTTGCCTCCCTGTGGTGACTCTCCCCTGAGCTGTGAATAGAAGGTAAGCAGAAGTAAAGAAACTTCCAGGGGGTCCTTGGAAGACCAGCACATGTAGCTCCCCTGGGAGCTGTCAGATCTGTAGATGGCAGGGCCTTGGGATGTTGGCATCAGCCCCTCACTGTCCTGACTCACACTCAGGGGAAGCCAATGACCTGAGGGAGGCGGGTCTCTGCCACAGTGGACCTTCCCATTGAGGGCACAGCCTCACCAGCCAGGGACTCCCAGCCGTGCTGGTGGGTGTGTCAACACCAGTTTGCTCCATTCAGGGCCCCAGGCTGCCCTGGAGCCTGGAGCTTTAGGAGCTCAGCTGAGCTGAGAGGTTCTCAGATTAATCCAGTACATTTTGTAAACAGAGTCCTAGTATTTTTATGTAGATTTCAAGGACTCTTACTTTGACACAGATTCCCATCAGTTTGTCTATTTACTCAGGACTTTTTCCCAGAAATCACACCATGACATAGACACAGCAGGACACCCGGTGCTACTAGCCCTGATCCACTCCTGTCCCACCCTCAGCAGGGCGGCTTGAGGATGGGAGGAGGGGTAGCTTGGGGACCTCAGGAATGGGATCTGGGCCCAATCGACTCATGGCTGTGTCCACAGGCCTCTTAGGGGTCGTGGAGCGTGTGACACAGAAGGAGGTTTTTGTTTCACTTCCCCGTCTGCCTGTGTCACTGTGAGCATCATTACTGCCATCCCACACCTGACAGTAATAGTCGGCCTCGTCCTCAGCCTGGGCCCTGCTGATGGTCAGGGTGGCTGTGTTCCCCGAGTTGGAGCCTGAGAATTGGTCTGGGATTCCTGAAGGCCGGCTGCTATCTCTCATGACCCAGACAGGGGCCTGGCCAGGCTTCTGCTGGTACCAGTAGACATATTTACTTCCAATGTTGTTTCCTCCACAGGTGATCGTGGCTGTCTGTCCCAGAGCGACTGACACTGAGGATGGCTGAGTCAGCTTATAGGAGGCAACAGAGCCTACAAGAGAGAAAAGACAGATGGGCTCTAAAATGAAGGATCCCTTCCCAGGAGACACCACCTGCCCACCCTGGAGCGGGGTGCAAGGATTCTCTGGGCCTCAGTCTCAGCCCCACAGTGCCATGAGTCTGCCTGTTCCATGAAGTCTGTGAACATATGAGGACAGCCACTCTGCCCCTTTGTACTGGCAGGAACAACACTTTAGGGTACCACAAAGTGAGTGAGCACAGTGTGCACAGCCCCACCAACCATCATCTGTGAGCACCCTGTCCCCACCCTGCTGAGCTCAGAGTCAGACTCAGGTTTGTCCAGATCTCTGTGGCTGAAGGTAGTGTGAGCCTGGGCCCCGCACCTGTGCAGAGAGCAAGAAGGCCGAGCAGGAGAGGGGTCCAGGCCATGGTTGAGGTGCCCTGAGTCTGCTCCCTGAGGCCCAGGCTGGGCAGGTTCCTCCCAGGCCTCTCTTATCCCCTTGCTGGAGAGAGCTGCTGGTATGCAAATCAGCCAGGGCTCAGGGGCTGCCTGAGGAGCTCCGTGGTTTCTGAGAACCCTCAGCCCCTGGGACACAGAGGGGTGGGGTGTGCCCTAGAGACCCTCACCCTCCACTGAGCACTTTCTGGTTCATCCTCTGGTGCTACAGTGTGGGTTGATGTCTCCTCTTCAGACTGTCTCATGGCCTCCCCACTCCGGACCAGCCAGTAACAGCAGATCCCAGAGGTGAAGTCTGTCTGCATGTTCTGAACTCATTACAGAATGGTAACTGCAGGGTGAGCATGTGAGCCTGAGGTCAGTGCAGTGTCCACCCAGTCACAGTCTGTGAGCATCAGGCCTGAATAAATTCCCACCATGCTAATGACCCATAGAGATTTAGGAGTCATTGCACTGACATAAGTTTCTGTATTTGGTGCGAGCTTCTGGAACAGGCCGTTGATGCTGTGACTCAGTGTCCCCAGTGTGCACCATTGCCAGAGACAGATTTAATGCTTGAAAAATGTTTGAGCACAAAACAATATTTTAGCAGAAAAGAGGTGGGCTGGAGAGGAATGAAGTACCTGGAACAATGCAGGAAAGTAGGCAAATTCTACAAGAACCACACCTGACAGAGTCAGAATGTCACATCAGTGTTAAAGGTGATACTGTATAAAACCTGCACTTTTCGTACAGTTGTACGGTTGTGGCTAATAATCCTCCTTCATGTCAGAATTTCTATTGCCCAGGCCCACCCAGTCTCCAGGAGGCTTTGCCAGGTGGTCTTTGCTGCCCCCTGGTGGCCACTCATGCAGGCTGCTGGAGGACAGTTGTGTCCTCTGTCCAGGTGCAGATTCTGAATGTGCTTGTTCTGGTGGTAACTCCCTGATGCAGGGACTGCTGGTATCCGGGGAGGAAGTGCTGTTCTGTACATGACCGTGCCTGTCTCAAGACCAGGCACCAGAGTTTCAGATGACCCATGAATATATGAATAGGTTCATCTGGAGGAGTGGCGGGCCCACCTGAAGCATTTCAGCACATACTTTGAGATGACGGGTTCTTGGACTTGGCAGGGGGACATAGGATCCTAGGACTGTCATCACTGATGCCGACTGCTGCAGGTGCAGGGTCAACACAGGACAGTGGATGACGCTGCTCCAAAGGCTGAGACAGGAGAGCTCTCACCCAACAAACATCGGTTCAGACCCACTCGGTCTGGCAGACATTCCATCCTGGGAGATCAGTGTGAGCTAGACACCGCCCTTGTCTCAGAGTCTCTGTCATGTAGGTCAGAGCAGAGAGGAAACACTTGTACTGGTGACACTTCAGATAGTCCCTCCCAACCTCTCCCTGTGTCTTGTCTTCCGTATTGATTTAACAGCCAGACAGTTGCTATAAACAGGCCTCTCATGGTTATTATTGACCTTGTTTCCCAGCATTGGTCCATGGTGTGTCAATTACCTGGGCTTCTTTCTGAGGAAATTTTGCTGTGGTGAAGGTAAAAAACACACTATATTTATGCAGTGCCTTCCCTCTTGAGCCTGGCTGTGATAGCTGGAGCCGCAGCAGCCATCCCGAGGTCTGTCTGCGACATGAATGAAAGTAAAGCCTCCATAGTAGGGATTGTAGGACAGGAAGTGAGACAAGTTTGGAGCTCTTGGAATTGCTGAGTATCTAGATAGAGAAAGACCATCAGATTCCAGTCTTATTGTTGAAGGTGAAAAAATCTCCTGTGTATTCATGCCACAGATGACCATATGTGCGTTTTGCATTAAAATATTCTGAAAAATGATGAAAATAATGAGCAAAAATCAAACCATTAATCAGTGAATATAATTATAGGAAATAAGTTTGGAGCTGATAGTGATGAGCTGAGATTGGATGAAAAGTAATGGGCAGGTACTGTGTGGGGAGGGCTGGAGACGGCTCTCTGGATGTGACCCCGGAGCTGCCATCAGGAGGAAGGATGGAGCTGGCACAGGAAATGAGTTTGGGGACAGCAGAGTCAGTGCCCTGTGGGGAGGGTCTGGCTTGTCTGAGGATGAAAGACAGTGAGCACCTGAGGTGTTTATGGACAATAGCAGTCCGTCCCCATGTGATGTAAATCTACAATGTGAAGGGATGTGGTAGCAGGATTTGACGTCACACTGAACACACACACACCTGGGCCCAGAGTCAGAGGAGCTGCAGGAGAGTCCAGGGGAAGGTGGAGCCCTTGCCCGGTGACCACCACCCTCTGTCAATGAGCTGAGCCAGCAGGTGACCACAAGGACTGTCCTACACGGTGCTCCCTTTTCGTTTGCTCAAGAATTCACACAGGAATGTCTCTTGTGATTCAGGGAATTCTTACAACACATCACCTCCCTGCTCCCTAATTATAAACTTGTGAGAAAATACCTTATTGGACCTGACTAGTTTTGAATGAGAGACACCTCAGTTTATTATAACATCTTCTTCGTTTCCCCCACCCTTTGAGGTGACATTGTCGTGTATTAGCTGTAACACCACAGCATACATCGTTATTGTGTTTTATACTTAAACAGTGATATCTTTTCTAGGATTTATTGTGATGAAATATTTCTCTATTTATCTGCATAGTTACCATATCAGACACCTTTCATTTCTTTATGTCAATTCTCATGTTTCTCTGTCTGAGAGTTACCTTTGATGTTTCTGGGACTGAAGGACTGCAGGTGATCAATTCTCTAAGTTTTTGTGTCTGAGGAAATTTTACTTTGCCTTCTACTTGTAGAGCTGTTTTCACTGGGTAAAGACTTGAAAGTGGATAGCATTTTGTTGTGGTTTCTCTTTCTGTATTTAGAGACATTAGTTCACTCTCTTCCTGTTTGTGTGGTTGTCACGGTGAGATCTGCTCTGATCACTCTGGTTCTTTCTATAGAACGTATCTGGTCTCTCTGATGAGTTTCTGTTCAACAGCGGTTTGAGGAATATGACTATGATTGTTTTGATTTTTTGGGTGTTGTTGCTCTTGGGGTTTATTGAGTTTCTTGGTATGTGGGATTCCTGATCTCACTGAAATTACAAACTTTTTGGCCAATATTTCCTCAAATATTTTTCTACCTGCCACAAACTTTTCTGCTTCACAAACAGCAATTACATGCATATTAGGCTCCTTCAAGTCCAACAGCTCACTGATACTTTTGTTAATTTTTTTCAGTGTCTTATTTTGTCTGTGGTTTGATCTACTGTCTATAGTTTCTGTTCTATGTCATCAATTCACTAATGTTTTTATTTCAGAAATTAATATGCTGTCAGCTCATCAAGTGTGATTGTATCTCAGACACTATGGTTTTCTCAGGAACTCTGTAGGGACTGGGGTGTTGCTTTTGTCCTCCTAGTCTGCAGTTACCATATTCTGTCACTATTCTACCTTCTTGTAGAAGTGGAGTTTAATTTTTTATGAATATTTGTTACAAATTCCATCATCGGTAAAATTTCATGACCAGTACAATAGTTTAATTTTTTCACTTATTATGGTTTATTTTTTCCTATTCTAATCAGGAAGTTGTAGTGTGATGCCAGATTTGTTGAACATTTGTTCAGTGAACAATACTTGTATTTTAATATATGTGTTTTCTCTGCTAGGCTCGATTATTGTAGATTCAGTGAAGTTAATGGAAACAGTTTGATTCTTTCTTGAACGGGTTTTATACTTTCTCAATGGGACCTGACAGTGTGAAGCTTGTGTTAATTTCCCCACCATTCAGGCAAAGCTCACTGACAGGTCACCCTGATGTCCCGATTAGGAACTTTTCCTCTCTGAGTGGAGGACAGCAGGACTTCTGATTATGTGTGTGAGTCTGCACGTGGTCTCAAGTCTCCCTGTGTGGCTCTTTTTCTCTGAGGAAGCTTGGTTTTACAATGTGGTGATCGGAACTAAGAATACTTACAGTTCTCTAAATGTGACGGAGAGCCGGAGAATTGCATGCAGTAGGGTTTTTGGAGGATCTTTCTGGAAATAAACATGGAGACAAGACTGGGTGGTTTATAATGTAGTGACAATTGAGGGCTCAGCTGGGAGGTCATCCTGAACTGAGCAGAGACTTGGGATCTTGTTCTCAGGAGGTCATTAGACCTGAGCCCCACTCTCAGGGGTGAGGTCTGGGGAGGCAGTCCTCTGCACCAACAGCACGTCCCCCTGAGGGCACCACTGTGAGCCACCCGGTTCCCAGCAGAAGTGTGAGGGTGCTTAGCCCTGAGGAGGGACCTGGGTGTGCTCTGTCCAGAACCCAGGCAGCCCAGAGACCCTGGGGCTGGATGAGCTCAGATGAGTGGTTAGTTCTGAGGATTAATGCAGGGCAATGACTCAGTCACCTTTCAGAATATTCAGGGTCCATCATCATTGGATGTATGTCCCTGCCTGTGTGTCCTTCCACTCATGCCCTCTGTCCCCAACTCACACCCAGCCAGGAAACATGAGGACAGCCAGTTCTATCAGACTGAACCCACTCCTGTCTCAACTTCTGTGGAGCTGCCTGAGGTCTGGGGGAGGGGCAGCCTGAGGATCTGGATCCGGGGACCAGGGACAGACCTGCTTACGGCTGTGTCTACAGTTCACCTGGGGCTGAGGAGAGAGTGACAGCAACAGGGAATGGTGTTTCCCCCATCTCCTGTATCACTGTGAGTATTATCACTGCTGTCTGAAGACTGACAGCCCTTGTCGGCCTCGTCCTCAGCCCAGGCCCCACTGACAGTCAGGGTGGCTGTTTTCCCTGAGCTGGAGCCTGAGAATTGGTCAGGGATTCCTGAGGGACGCTCACTGTACTTATAAATGACCAGCACAAGGGTCTGGCCAGGCTTCTGCTGGTACCAGTGAGTATATTTCTTATCCAGTAAATCTCCAGTGCAGCTGATCCTGGCCGTCTCTCCCAAAGCCACTGACAAGAATGGTGGTGACTAGGTCACCTCATATGAGGCCACGGAGTCTGTAAGAGAGGGGAAGAGAGAAGGCTTGAGGGTGAAGACTCATTCTCAGTAGGTCCTGCCTGAGGCTGTGCTGGAATGAGCTCAGGGCTCTGTGGGGGCTGGGCCGGCAGGCAGGGGACGGGGTGCACCTGTGCAGAGAGTGAGGAGGGGGAGCAGGAGAGGGGTCCAGGCCATGGTGGAGATGCCCCGGGTTCTGCCCCTGAGCCCACAGCTGGGGTTGCAGCCTTTGGACCCCCTCTTATCCTATTTGTGCAGGGATGGGGGGCTCGTCATGCAAAGCCCCTCTCTTCCTCCTGTGCCCTGTGGAGTGGCTGTAGCTGAGCAGAGGATGACTGGATTTAGGGAGGATTTAAATTCGGGCCTCACTCCCAGGCCTGTACCCTGGGCGCCAATGCTCTCTGGGGTGCTGAGGGAGACAGTGTTGACTCTGGCCCAGCTCCCTCACACTCGCCTCAGGGTGAGCCCTGGGATTGGGGAGCATTCTCCGTCACCCCATAGTAATGAGGTCATCCATGTCACTGGAGTGAGGAGTGCTCATAGTGACATTGGTCATGGACCTTCCAGGAAGTTATTGGTTTTTTTTTAGGATTTGTGGTAAAAGAACAAAAACAAAAAAACAAAAAAAACCCCAAACTTACATTTTGGTGGTATCTAGAGTTATGCAAAAAATCTTGATGACACCAGGTATATGACTCATAAAAAGAAAGATTAATTGGACCACACAAACGTTAATGTTTTGCACTGTATCACTGTATAAAGAGGATGACAAGGACAAGTAACAGAATGAGAGAAAATATATGCAAACTAAATATCAAATGAATAGCTACCCTCAGCATATAAAAACACTTCTCCCTGTGAAATAGTAAAAATATAACAATACTACAGCACATTTAGAAAATGGGTGGTGACGAGGACAAACATGACATCGGAAAGGACAGACCAATGGCAACAAGAACATGGGAAGTTATTTGTGATCCGTCAGGGAAATGCAAATTAAAATAATGAGGAGAGCCTGACCTGTGGTGGCGCAGTAAATAAAGCGTCGACCTGGAATGCTGAGGTCCCTGGTTCAAAACCCTGGGCTTGCCTGGTCAAGGCACATATGGGAGTTGAAGCTTCCTGCACTTCCCTTCTCCCTCTCTTTCTCTCTCTCTCTCTCTCAGTTCCTGTCTCCTCTCTCCTCTCTAAAATGAATAAATAAAATCTTTAAAAAAATAATAATGAGGAGATATCACCAGGCACCTGTCAGGATGGCTAAAGTAACAAAAGTGACACTCCCAGCACCAGCCAGGGCACAGAGAGACAGGACCACACTGGCTGGGTGATGGGAACAGGAGATGGTGCAGACACTCTGCAAAGTGTCTGGCAGCTTCTTATAGAAGAAAACTGTGGTCACCGTACGGCCCAGCACTTGTGATCTTGGTCATTTATTTCAGCAAGTGAAAACTCATGTTCACAGAGAATCTCTACCCAAATAGTCATGGTGCCGTTGTGCATAATGTTTCAAGTGAGAACAAGCTCTATGTCTCTGCAGGGGCAGATGGTGAAACAGGCTGGTCCACCTGGACCATGGAATGCTACTCAGCAACGAAAAGGAAGAGACTCTGGTGAAGGAACAATTTTGTAGATTCTACAGGGGATTCTGTGAAGAAAAGAAGGCCAGTCCCGAAAGGCAACTTATTATATTCTACTCTTTATCTCAATTGATCATTTCTGCAGGGAAAAGTGTTTAGAAATGGAGAATTAATTAGCGGAGCCAGGGGTCAGGTGCACGGAAGGGCCCCTGAAAGGAAGGAGATGGATGTTGTTATAAAAGGACACCACCGGGACCCTGTGGTGATGGTTGTGTCTGTGTCTGACTGTTGTCATGGATACATGAACCTACATGTGGGATAAAATCACATCTCACTAAACACACACAAGATGAAGAGGAAAACAATTAAAAGCTGAGCTAATGGGAAGGCACAGTGAGCACAGGCTAGAGATAAAGTGACGAATTAAAGAGAACAGTAACAACAGAGAAATCCATATGGGGGGGGGAGAGAGAGAGAGAGAGAGAGAGAGAGAGAGAAAGGGAGAGAGAAAGAATGAGAGGAGGAGGAGAGAGGAGAGGAGAGATGAGGAGAGAGAGAGAGAGATGCACGGGGAGCCTGAGGGGAAAGGAGGCTCCTCAGCGCAGGCTCACTGTGGCCCCGCCTCCTGTCACACTCTCAGAGACTTCAGTGCATCTCCTCATGGGCAGGTCTTGTGACCTGTTTCTTCCTGTTTCATTTCTTTCTTTCCCTTTCTTTCTTTCTTTCTTTCTTTCTTTCTTTCTTTCTTTCTTCTTCATTCTTCCTTCTTCCTTTCCATCCTCCTTCCTCCTTCCTACCTTCCTTCCTTCCCTCCCTCCTCCCTCCCTCCTCCCTCCATCCGTCCTTCCTTCCTTCCTTCCTTCCTTCCTTCCTTCCTTCCTTCCTTCCTTCCTTCCTTCCTTCCTTCCTTCCTTTTTTGTGTGTGACAGAGACAGAGAGACAGAGGGACAGAGAGAGGGACAGATATGGACAGACAGACAGGAAGGAAGAGTAATGAGAAGCATCAATTCTTGGTTGCGGCACCTTAGTTGTTCATTGATTGCTTTCTCATATGTGCCCTGACCAGGGGACTACAGCAGACCAAGTGACACTTTGCTCAAGCCAGTGACCTTGGGCTCAAACTAGTGAGCTGTGCTCAAACGAGATGAGCCTGCACTCAAGCTGGCAATCTTGAACTTGGGTCCTCCACGATGCAGTTCAATGCTCTGTCCACTGTAGCACTGCCTGGTCAGGCCCATGACCTGTTTTAAGGCTCCCTCTGGGGACTCAGCCAAGGGCACAGGCCTTACATCATTACTTTTTCTTTCTGTTTATTTAACAGCTATATTGGGGTGTAAATGATACCGCACAACTACGTTTGCTGTAAACTTTCACTTTCTGGTCTCAGACCACCTGGCATCTCTGAAGCAGGAGTCACAGGAAGGAACAGACAATGAAAGGGACACTTCTTCCCACCGTTTATTTGTCACTTTCACATGACAACTGACTGTCGTCTCACTGAGACAATGAACCTTTTTCAACTGTGTCCATAATAAAGGCCTCTCATGGTGCCTCTGTCCTATTGTGACCTGAGATGTGTGCTGGCAGCTCCCTAATGGGCTGGTCACCATTGAACAGAGCAGGGGATAATCAGTGTCTGCTCTCTGGGCACTCACTGTCATCACTAATACACGTTGTCCCTCTCTCTGTCCATCTGAGGCCACTGCTGTCTCCCTTTCAAGTTAAAGGTAGCACAGGCCTATGTGGACAGGGGTGAGGTCCTGTCCTCACTAGGGTTTGGACTGAATTCCCCACAATCCTCCTGACGTCCTCTCCTGCAGCGTGAGTTGTGGAGGGGACTCCCACTGGGGGACGCACGGAAGCCTTGTTTGGGACAAAGTTCCTTCAACTGTTGTAGACAACACCCGTTACTGGAGTGGAAAGCCCGAGATGGCCCTGTGAGCCTGTGACTCCAGGCACCGTGGCTGACAGAGGTCCTACAGGACGAAGCCCTGATTCCATCCTGTGTCCTGCGTACCCTGCACCCTGTCCGTGCCCTGTCTGCTGACCACTTCCTCCTCCACTGCTCCCCTCTTAGGAGTCACCCAGGTCATGGCAGCTGCTTGACCGTCATCTCAGAATCAGTCACTGGGGACCAGACTGACGTTTAGGGGTCTGGCCCTGGAATCCCACCAAGCCTAGTACCTTGTTCAGAACCAGCATTACTATGGGCATATGGCTGCTCCACGGGGACTCAGAGCAGTGGGCGCTGAGTGAAAGGTCTTTTTGTTTAGTTTCTGAAACAGCAATGGAGGAAATCAACATGTCCAGTCTCCTGTGCCCCGAATGGAGTTAAGGAGGATCGCCCACAGGGCTATGTCTTGGGGCGGGTCAACAATATATTTTCCATCTCAGTGTTCCTGTATCCTACACTCTGAACCCACTTCCCTCCCAGAGCAGCTCTGCTCCCACCATAGTGTTCAGTGTCTCTGTCCAGCCTCCCCTGACCAAAGGCTTCCTGCTGGCCCTCAATCCTGACGGGTTCGTGCTTCACTCCTCGGTGCAGGTGAGTCAACACACTCACTGCAGACAACTTCCAGAATCATCCCTGGGCCCTGAGACTGTTTCTCTTCTCTGTGATGAGGAGCACAGGGCCAGAAGCTTCTCAAGGCCATCCCAGCCCAGTCACTGTGTCTGGGTCATTTTCTGCTTGGGTTGCCCTGGTCTGTCCCAGCACCGTCTTCACAAGCCAGAATCGGAGGAAATAGAATGTTGTGTCATAAAAGCGACTTTTAATTCAGACAGCGTTTTCTTCTCCCTAGTGGCTTGGGGAGAAGTGTCAGATGATGGGATTCGCTAAAATGAAAGTCAAGACTCAGGGTCCTGGGGAGGGAGAGGGTGCAGCTCACCCCGAGTATATGAAGTAAAAAGGGAACAAAGGGAAATTTTAGCCTTACTTCTTCTTTGTTTGTATCACTGTGGCTTACCAGTATTGACCATCAGTTTTATGGTTTACACCACAGATGTACTCAGCCTCGTCCTCAGACTGGAGGCTGGAGATGGTGAGGTAGCGGTGAGCCCCAGAGCTGGAGCCCGAGAAGCGATCGGGGATCCCGTCCCCCTTGCTCTGGCTTCCGTCACTCTTGAGCTGCATCACATACTGAGGGGCCTTCCCTGGCTGCTGCTGATACCATTCAATATAGTAGGTGCTGTGCTCACTGCTCAGGGTGCAGGTGAGCTTGACCGAGCCTCTCAGGGAGGCAGATGCAGATGGGGGCTGGGTCAGCACAGGCAGAGCACAGAGACCTGGAAACACAAAATACAGAAATAATACCCAGTGCACCCAGACTGCAAGGTGCTCCTTAGGACTGTGCTTGCAGGGACTTATTGGGGGGCAAGAACCCTGATTTCTGTGGGATGCTCTGACCTGTGGAGAAAACAAGAGGCAGGAGGTAGAAGGGAAGGCAGTCCATGGTGAAGAGGGATTTCCAGGAGCTCTGCCCTGAGGCTGCGCAGCTGGCACTGGGCTCCCCAAGCTCCTGTCTTATCCTCTCTTCTTGCAGCCCCAGGGGGTGGAGCATAAATGCAAATCTCTCCTCTGTTCTCTAATGTGTATTTGTGACCTTTTGTCTGAGCATTGAGTTTAAGGACCACGTGGTCATAGTTTCCTGATGTCAGTAGAGGCCAGGAGTGGGTTTCAGAATGCAGAGTTGATTCTGCCCAATAGAAGTGTCTTCAAAGGAGCATCAATCATGCCCTTTGTACTGAGCACAGCCCGGGGAACTGGGTCCTATTGGGGTTTTCACACAGGAACCACAGTGCCCCCTGATGTCCCCAGGATGAACGTCATCCTATATGTATAACTTTTAATAGATGTCACAGCTCTCCTGGCTGTTTTTAGTGCACTCCTTATATGGCAACACAACGACCCTGACATTGTTCTGTTGGAGTACCAACCTCTCTTTCTGTCTGAGTAGGAAGTCATCATGTGAGGTTAACGATTTTCTTGAGTCAACCACCAGACAGTGACATGGAAACAAATTCCAATCCAGGAGACGGATGTCAGAGTCTGATGACTCAGCCCTCTCCCAGCCTGTCCCTCTCCAGGCCCCATGTCCTCCTCCTCCCCTGTCTCAGGCCTCCAGAGTTTTTGCTATCACAACTCTGTCTTTTGCATCCAGGTGCTCTGTCTACCCAGAGTCTGTTCTTTAGAGAACTCAGATCATCCTGGTGCTGGGATTTGTGTTTCCCAGTGACACAGAACTGTCTGTGCACAGAGGAGGGGACAGTGCCTCTGCTCCCTCCCTGGCTGACAACACAGGATCACGTGTCAGCGGTACACTGGGAATCAGGTTACTAGTGAGAGTCTTTGTGAAGGATGAAGATTCTTTTTATAACATGTTCAAGGCCACTGAATTTGTATAACCATCAGTATTGGAAAAGATTTCTTTTAATTTTATGAAAGATCATTGGCAAGATGATCCTTGTCCAGGAAAGCATGTATCTTTATTATATGCAGCTTAAGTGTCTGTTTGTCGCCGATAGCTTATTGGTTGCTTGCATAACTGTACTAGCCAATGGGGTGAAGTTGCCACGGCTGAACGCAAATTGTGCGGGTCAGGGGAAAGGTGAACATTTGTTTGCATTGGCAATCATCTGCTTTTGTAACAATTTAAGGCTGAACGCAAATTGAGCCTGTCAGGGGGAAGGTGAACATTTATTTTCATTGGCAATCATCTGTTTTACATAAAAACTACGTCTTAACATAATTTCTTTTCAGAATGCCTCCTAGAAAATACAGCACTGAAGAGGAGAGAAAAGGAGCTAAAGCTGCACAAAAACGGCTTTCTTGACAAAAAGAAACCACTGAGCAGAGAAAGACAAGGCCTGCTTCAGTCGCAGAGCAAATGCATCTTTCTCGGCAAAATGAGACTGATGAGCATAGAGAAAGAAGGCTTGCCTCAGATGCAAGACAAAAAAGCCTGTCTCGACAAAATGAGTCCCTTGAACAAAGACAGGAGAAAAATGCAAAAAAACCACAAAAAAACGACAGACTAATGTTGACCGAAATGCAAAAAGGATTAAAACAGTTTTTTGACATGTGAATTAACATTTTATTATTTAAATCACCTTTATTTATTGAGCTAGAGGTGGCTCTTAAGAAATGTACCGCCAGTGGTTTCCTTTATTGCACTCTACTTTAAGCAATTAAGCAAGTAAAAGGGGGAAACCCCGTGGGGCACTAAGCAAAGGGGCGTCCTCGCCGCCTGCCCTGGGTAATTCAGTTTGAATTAGCAGACACCTTTGCACAAATCATTTTAATTACAATTTATAATATCTAGAACAGCGGTCATTTCGTATGACCACCGGGCTTTCTAGTCACATTATATCCTGGACCAATGTCTTTGTTTTCAACCCAGTTCTACTGAGGACACGATGAAATGGATTCACTCACAAAAGGCTGGAGACGCTGTTCATAGACATAACGTGTGAGGTGATGTGATGATTCACGTGCACAGACAGAAGGACCCCAGGATTCGCTCCTCAGAATTTGGTCTAAAGCGATATTTGCAATAAGACAAGGAACACCTGTCTCAGACACACCCATTGAGGTGGTGACACCAGCTCCTCTCTGCCTTTCCCACCTGATGTCTCCACTCCACACGCACCCCTCAGGGTCTCCCCATGGGGCCCTGATGGCCCCTCTAATTTTATGTCTTGTTATTATGTTTCAGGATATTATCTCTATCTGAAATCATTCATTACCCTAATAAAAAATGTGTTTAGTGGCTCAGAATAATTTTTAAAATCATAGTTGTATTTAGTGTCTGGTCTTTGAGACTGGAAGTAATGTGGACACATGATATAAAAATTCCCTCATCTGCCCTCAATATTTTTACTTTCTATGGAAAGTGGAGCAGCCATTCCTCCCCAGAGAGTTCTGAGTCATGAGACCCTAATGCCCCTTCGTGGCTATGACTATGTACTGCAAGGACAATGATATCTCTTCCCCCAACTCTGCCGACAAGGACATGTCATTCATCTGAGCTGCTCTGTCCAATATGGAGTCCACAAGCTACATGCAGCTGTTGAGAATGAAATATGGGTCATCCCTGTAAGATGTGCTGTAGTTCTGAAATATCCACCAGATTTTTAAGATTTATTATTAAATAATGTCAAAAGATCTATTTATTTATTTATTTATTTATTTATTTATTTATTTATCTAATTTTGCGACAGAGACAGAGACAGAGAGAGGGACAGATAGGGACAGACAGATTGATAGGGCGAGAGTATAGAAGAATCAATTCTTTGTTGCAGCACCTTAGTTTCTCATTTGATTGCTTTCTTATATGTTCCTTGACCGGGTGCTACAGCAGACCAAGTAACTCCTTGCTCAATCTGGCAACCTTGGGTGCTAGCTGGTGAGCCTTGCTCAAGCCAGATGAGCCTGCACTCAAGCTGGCAACCTCGGGATTTCAAATCTGGGTCCTCCCAGTCCCAGTCAGACGCCCTATGCACTGTGCTACAGCCTGGTCAGGCTCAATATATTTATATTTAATTTATAATGAAATGATATTTTTCACTAATTTTAAACAAAAAATATTATGAAAACTAATTCCACAAGTTTCTTTTTATATATTAAATGTGGCAGCAGGAAAATTTGAAATTACACATGAGGTTCACATTTTATTCCTGTTAAAATGGGCTGTACTCCAAAATCACAATATCTGCCACTTGCTTTTGATAAAAGAGAGAGAACTTTCTGGCACCTCAGAAGAAAACCAAGCCTCAGTTTTGATAGCAGAATGAGAGGACACAGGATGGAGGTGAAGACCAGGGACTCTGGGGTCAGACACCTTTGCTTGCTTCTGGGTGGGCCTCTCTCTAGTTCTGACCTCAGACAGGGTGCTCATCCCTCCATGTCTCAGCTTCCCCATCTGTAAAATGGGGAATGGTGAGAATGCTTATCTCATAGAGTATTTGCGATTAAGCAATTTAAGTAATATAAAGCTCTGTGAACGGTACTGATACATGTTAAGCATGGATGGATGTTAAATTTTCCTCCTTCTATTAATATTCTTAATTCTCATCCATATTCTCTTTTTTTTTAAGTGAGAGGCGAGGATGCAGAGACAGACTCCCACATGCACCCTGACAAAGATCTACCCGGCAAGCCTCTTACTAAGTGATGCTCTGCCAATCTGGGTCCACTGCTCCGTCGTTGGGAAACCGAGCTACTTTAGTGCCTGAGTCGAGGCCATGGAGTCATCCTCAGTACCCGGGGCCAACATGCTTCAATCAAGCAATAGCTGCAGAAGGGGGGGGGGGAGAACAGAGAGAATGAGAGACAGAGAGAGAGAAGGGAAAGAGTAGAGAAGCAGATGGTCACTTTCCCTATGTGGCTTGTGCAGGATTCGAACCAGGGACTTCCACATGGTGAACCAATGCTCTACCACTTAGTCTACAAGCCAGGGCCTTTATATTCTTTTTTTTTCTTTTTAATTTCCATTGCTTTGAGAGTGAGAGTGAGAGATAGAAAGAAGCATCAACAGGTCATTCTACTCAGCTGTCCCACTAGATTGTGTCCCACTCATTGACTGATGCTAATATGTGTTCCGCTTGTGGAAATGTGCAAAGTCATTACATTGCTGGACCCTGTGCACAATCTCCCCCTACAGGCTGAGCCTAACTGAGTCAATGTTATTAATGAGATATGACATGTGCTGAGAGCTGTGAAGAAGAAATACGGGGTCTCATGGGTATACAGGGTAATGTGGGGTTAGCCAGGTGGGATTGGTATCCTCAGGAGGATGAGGGGAGGGAGTTGAGAGCAACCACTGGTGGAGAAGGGGATTCCTGAGCAGCTGGGGGCATCTCTGATGCTGGACCACAGTCTACTGGGCTCCAAGGCGGTTGTTTACAGATGAATCCTGACCTGCAGCCGTGGGAACTCCCTCCTCAAGATTTGACCCCTCAGGTCACAGAGCAGTCAGGACAATGTCACTTGTGCCCTATTACCTTCCCTGATAATGGGAAGGGAGGACAGACCTGAAAACTGGACAGAGAAGTCCCATTCCAGATCACGGTGAAAACAGAAGTAGAGAAAGGATCTCACGGTAACAACCTGCTCTGTTCACAACTGGACTCTGTGCATCGGGACCCATTCATACCTGCCTCTCCGGGGCTGTCACGTGGGTGTCTGAGCACACAGACCACAGATAGAAACAGAGTTTGTTCCCAAGCATTCTCATGAGCTGATGTTCATCAGAAAGACACACTTTTCCAGGTGGTGGGAAGGAGGAGGCAATCTGGCTTCTCTAACCTTGGACTAGAAGGGCTTCTATGCCAAGAGACCTACCACACAGGAGGGGACAGGAAGCAAGTGGTCAGCCAGGATGGTTTGTTACACTCCGCATCAAAAAGATGTTGTAGAAAAGAGCCCCCTCCCACCCTGTATGGGAAACTCAATAACAACCGGCCTATGGGTGAGCAGAGAGGGCAGCCCAGAGGGGCTGTATCGCCCCCTGGCATCTGTGGGGTTAGATTCTTGATCCCCCCCTTAGCCATGGTAGCCTGTGGGCAGGCACTGTTGGCATCAGGAGACACAATTACAACCTTCAGTGTGGCTGCTGCTCCAGCACAGAATATGGTCACCCCTGTCCTGGGCCCCCGGTGCCTAGGGAGGTAAGTGAGACAGACTATCCCTGTATCTGATGGGAGGGAGAGATGTGAATGGGGTGAGTGCGAGGTCACCATCATTAGAAGCCTGGGTGGGAGGGACAGCAGGTCCTCTGTGCTACACAGACAGTGCCATCCTGAGGTGACTCTGCCTGAGCTGTAGGAGCAGGGGAGTAGGACTGAGGGCACTTCCAGGGTGGTCTGGGAGCACCAGCAGACTAGACTCCCCTGGGAGCTGTCAGACATGCTGATTCCCGGGCCCACCCTCTTAGGAGAGCCCAGGGGAATTGGTGCTCACTGAGGTTCCAGATGGTCTGGTTTAGGTCACCATGGAATTTCTCCTTTCCTCCTGCTGTGTCCCCAATACTTCCTTAGGCCACCTGGGTCTTGGTGCTGAACGGTCTTTGCTCAAGACTGAGCTTGATTCAGGTGCTGTTTCCTGCAATGATGTGGGAGAAGGGGTTCTGCAAACAGACATCCTCTCCAGTCACATGGAAAGAAAGTGAGAGATTTCTTTCCCACTTTACTCTTCATTATTTTCTGTCTCAGTTTGAATAGTTGGTACTGTTATGACAGCAAGTGTTGTAGTCTGTCCTTTGTTAATATCTCCTCTGCTGTGAGTTGCTTCCAGAGTAGTTTAATCCCAAATATTTTGACTTTTATATCTAGATTTTCAATTTAGTCATTTTGTCCCTGTGTCACTCTTACCATGTTAAACCATTCCTCTACCCTCATAGACCAATGAACTATACCATATTGCCCATGTATAAGATGCACCCTTTTCAGAAAATTTTGGCGTCTAAAATCTGAGTGCGTCTTATGCAGTGGTTGTAGTTTTTTACTTGCATTTAAGAAGTGTGGCATTTCAAATGCCGTAGATGGAACTGAGGACGAGGCAATAAATATATGAAGACAGTGATTCGTCATCAGACACAGATGAGGACAAGCTGATGGATGGGAGTTTTGACAGTGATGAGGAGGTATATGAATTTTATGATGAATAAAATTTGAGTTAAATAACTTTATAAATACATTTCCTTTTCAAATTTTGAGCCCCAAAATTAAGGTGCACCTTATCATGGGAGCATCTTATACATGGGGAAATATGGTAACTGAAGTAATAAATTTTGTATCCTCATCAACAAATTATACATATATAATCTGGGCACTATCAGGGCCATTTTCATGGCGATTTTGGGAAAACAGGGTTTTTATATTTATGAGTTCCTATTTTTCTGATTCTCTGCAGGATATTTTTGACAGCATGACAGTCTATGTGACACTCCTTCTGTTGGATACGGTTACTTGTCCTTCTCATGTGTGACTGATTTCCATTTCAGAAGCTGTAAATTACTTGGACACAGGTCAGTCCTTTTCCAACTTGCTGTTACTCTCCCTTCATAGATGGCAGCAGAGTGGACTTTGGTCAGGGGCTAGGTCTCCCCCCACTGAGGGAAAGCTCTTCTGATTCGTCAACCTGGTGTCTTAATTGGGAGCCCCCCCAACCCCCACACATGAACACATGTGACTGTGTGTTGAGTCTGCGGAATTGTCCCTCTCCTGTCTTGGCTGGCTCTCTGCTCAGCCTCAGGCATTTACCCCACATGAGCTCCTCATTCTCCGGAACCCTGTGCAGACCTGCAGAGATCTCTGTGCTGCTGTTTCCTCTCTGAGCTCCTCCTTCCAGACCCTCATTTTCTCCTTGGGACCCTGGAAGCACTGTGACCAGGAATGTCATTCAGGGGTTTCAAATGATCTTTCTGGAGGGAAGCGTGGAGACGAGACTTGGTAACTACAAAGCGATGACAATGGGAGAGGCTGCCAGGTCCTTATGAATAAGGAAGGGCTGTGAGAACTTGGCATCAAGCCATCACTGTCCTGACTCACCCTCAGGGGAAGGAAATGACCGGAGCGAGGCGGGTCTCTGCCACAGTGGACCTTCCCAGTGAGGGCACAGCACCACCAGCCAGGGTTCCCAGCCGTGCTGGCCAGTGTGTCAACTTTAGTTTGCTCCATTCAGGGTCCCAGGCTGCCCTGGAGTCTGGGGCTTTAGGAGCTGAGCTGTGCTGGAAAGTTCTGGGGTTTGTCCTGGACATTTTGCCAAGCAGTGGCCTCGTGATTATTATGTAGAATTCAAGGACCGTTACTCTGGAAAAAGGATTCCATCAGTCTGTTTGTTTACTCAGGTTCTCTTTCTAGAAATCACATGCAGCATAGACACAGCAGGACAGCCTGGCACTCCCAGCCTTGAACCCACTCCTGTCCCTCCCTCTGCAGGGCTGCCTGAAGCTGGGAGGAAGGGCCTCTTGGGGACCTCAGGACGGGGACCTGGGCCCAACCTGTGCATGGCTGAGTCCACAGTCCTCCTGTGGGTGAGGAGTGAGCGTGACACAGAAGAAGGTTTTTGTCTCACTTCCTCGTCTGCCTGTGTCACTGTGAGCATTACCACTGTCCCACACCTGACAGTAATAGTCGGCCTCGTCCTCGGTCTGGGCCCTGCTGATGGTCAGGGTGGCCGTGTTTCCTGAGTTGGAGCCTGAGAATCGGTCTGGGATCCCTGAGGGCCGGCTGCTATCACTATAGATGACCAGCACAGGGGCCTGGCTGGGCTTCTGCTGGTACCAGTAAGCACTTTTACTTCCAATGTTGTTTCCCCCACAGGTGATCGTGGCCGTCTGTCCTGGTTTCACCGACACTGAGGATGGCTGAGTCAGCTCATAGGAGGCCACAGAGCCTGCAAGGGAAAACGACAGGTGGTCTTTAGAGGACAGGTTCCCTTCTCAGGAGACACCACCAGCCCACCCTGGAGTGGGCTACAAGGATTCTCTGGCCCTCAGTCTCAGCCCCACAGTGCTGAGTCTGGCTGAACGAGTGAGGACCTCCCTTCTGACCATTTGTACTGGCAGGTTCAGCCGTCTTGTTCCCACAGAGCCCGTGAGCACAGTGCGGGGCCAGCCCTATGGCCTGTCATCCCGCAGCAGGGTCATGAGCATCCCGCCCCATAGTAAGCTCTGTACTGAGCTCAGAGTCAGGTCAGGGCTTGTCAGATCTCTGGCCTGGGGGTGGGTTGCAGCACCTGTGCAGAGAGCGAGGAGGCCGAGGAGGAGAGGGGTCCAGACCATGGTGGAGGTGCCCGAAGTCTGCTCCCTGAGGCCCAGGCTGGGCAGGTTCCTCCCAGGCCTCTCTTATTTCCTTGCTGGAGAGAGCTGCTGGTATGCAAATCAGCCAGGGCTCAGGGGCTGCCTGAGGAGCTCCGTGGTTTCTGAGCTGGCTCAGGTCCTGCTATGCTGGGAGGGGAGGGGTGAGTCCTGGAAATGCCCACTCTTTCCCCAACACTTTCTAGTTCATTTTCTGGTTCCACAGTGTGGGGCTGATGTTTCCATCACAGATAATTTTAGGGTCCCCCCTGGGCCAGCTTGGAAACAGCAGAGCTCAGAGGTGACGTCTTTCTGTATGTTCTGAACTCATACAGAATGGTAACTGCAGAGGTGAGCATGTGAGCCTGAGGTCAGTGAGTGTCCACCGCAGTCACAGTCTGTGAAAATCAGACCTTAATAAATTTCCCCCATGCTAATGGCTCATGGAGATTTAGGAATCATTGCATTGATGTAAGTTCTTGTTCTTGGTGAGAGCTCCTTGGGAAGATCACAGATACTGTGCCTCAGTGTCCCCTGGGTGCACTAGTACCAGGGACAGATGTAATGCTTGAAAAATGTTTGAGAGTTTCAGAGCTTTACCACGAAAGTGGTGTGTGTGGAGAGCAATGAAGTATTTAGAACGATGCAGGAAAGTAGGCAAATTCTACAAGAACCACACCTGAAAGAGTCAGAATGTTATGTCAGTGTCAAAGGCGATACTGTTGAAACCCTACATTTTTCCTACAGGTGTGAGGTGGTGGCTAATAATCCCCCTGCCTGTCAGGATTCCTCCTGCCCAGACCCTCCCAGTCTCCAGGAGGCTTTGTCATACGGTCTCTACTGCCCCCTAGTGGCCACTCCATGTAGGCTGCTGGAAGTGAAGCTGTATCCTGTCCAGGAGCTGATTCTAAAAATACTGCTCTGGTGGTTAACTCCCTGATGCAGGAAATGCTGGTCCCCCGGGGAAGAACTACTGTTCTGTACATGACCGTACCTGTCTCAAGACCAGGCACCAGAGTTTCAGATGACCCATGAAAATATGAACAGGTTCTTTGGAGAAGGTGGGTGGGCCCACCTGAAGCATCTGTGTATATATCTTGGGGTGGCATATTCTTGGCCTTTGCGTTGGGGACACAGGACCCAAGGATGAACATTCACTGGTTCTGACTGCTGGTGCTGGGTCAACATAGGACAGTGGATGACACTGCTCCAAAGACAGAGACAGGAGAACACTCACCCTACAAACATCAGTTCAGACCAACTCGGTCGGGCAGACATTCCTTCTCGGGAGTTCTGTGTGAGCTAGACATCATCCTTGTCTCAGAGTTTCTATCGTGTAGATCAGAGCAGAGAGGACACACTTGTACTGGTGACACTTCAGATAGTCCCTCCCAACCTCTCCCTGTGTCTTGTCTTCCGTATTGATTTAACACCCAGACAATTGCTATAAACAGGCCTCTCTTGGTTATTTTTGACCTTGTTTCCCAGCATTGGTCCATGGTGTGTCAGTCACCTGGGCTTCTTTCTGAAGAACTTTCATTGTGGTGAAGATAAAAACAGACTATATTTATGCAGTGCCTTCCCTCTTGAGCCTGGCTGTGATAGCTGGAGCCGCAGCAGCCATCCTGAGGTCTGTCTGTGACATGAATGAAAGTAAAGCCTCCATAGTAGGGATTGTAGGACAGGAAGTGAGACCAGGTTGATGTTCTTGGAATTGCTGAGTAATTAGAAAAAGACTATCAGATTCCAGTTTTAATGTAGTAGGCAAAAAGGACTCCTATCTATTCATGCCTCTGATGGCCATGTGTGTATTTTGCATTAAAAAATCCTGACAAATGATGGAAATAAAGAGCAAAAACCAACCCATCAATCAATGAAAATAGTTATTCAGTAAAAATTGTACAGCTGTTCGTGATGGGCAGAGATTGAATAAAAAATGACAGGTACTGTGTGGGGAGGGCTGGAGGCGACTCTCTGGATGTTACCCTGGAGCTGCCATCAGGGGGCAAGGATGGAGCTGGCACAGAAAACAGGTTTGGGGACAGCAGAAGCAGTGCCCTGTGGGGAGGGTCTGGCTTGTCTGAGGATGAAAGACAGGGAGCAGCTGAGGTGTTTATGGACAACAGCAGTCGTCCCCATGTGATGTAAATCTATAATGTGAAGGAATGTGGTACCAGGATTTGACATCACACTGAACACACACACTGGGACCCAGAGTCAGAGGAGCTGACGGGAGGGTCCAGGGGAAGGTGGAGCCCTTGCATTGTGACCACCGCCCTCTGTCAATGAGCTGAGGCAGCAGATGACCCCGAGGACTGTCACAGGCAGGGGCTGCTGCTCCCCTTTCGTTTGCTCAGGAATTCACACAGAAATGTCTTTTGTGATTCAGGGAATTCTGACAACACATCACTCTGCTCCTTAATTATGAACTTGTAATGAATGTCACATTGGACCTGAACTAGTTTTGGAGAGATGATATGTCATATCTTTGCTTTGACATACACTATCAACCTCAACCTACATTGTTATTATGTTTTAGACCTAAAATTGATATCTTTTTTAAAATTTAAAATAAACTATTGCTCTATTTATTTATGAAGTTATGATATTTGACTGATATTTCTTTGTGTCGATTCCCATTTTTCTCTGTCTCTGGCTGACTTTGTTTTTTTTCTCTTAGTGAGGGTCTGCAGGAGATCAATTCTCCAAGCTGTTGTATGTCTGACAGTGTTTTACTTAGGTGTTTTTTTTTCTTCTAAAGATATTTCCACTGGGTAAAGACTTGAGAGGGGACAGGGTTTTGTTTTTGCTTTTAGTCTGTAAAGACATGTTCCACTTTCTCCTTGTTTGTGGTGTTTCCAAGGAGAGCACTAATTCGACTCCCCTGGTTCTTTCTTTTTGTTAAACATGTTTCATCTCTCTGATGCTTTTGTAATTGTTTCTTCAACATTGGCTTTAAAAAATTTGATTGTTTGTGCTGATGTTTCTAGTACTTTATGTGTTTGTGTTTTTGTGTGCTTGGGTTTTGTTCAATCTCTTGGAACTGTTGGATTCTAGGTTTCATTAAAAACAGAACATTTTTGGCTTGTATTTTTTCAAATATTTTTCTACCTTCCCTATCTCTTTTCTGCTTCATTGACTGAAACTACATGCAGATTAGGTCCTTAGAGTCGTCGTACATCACTCTGAAGCTTTGTTAAATTGTTCGGTGTCTTGTCTGTGGCTTCATCTCTTGTCTACAGTTTCCCTTCGATGTCAGTTCACTGTTTTCTGTTTCAGAGATTAATATGCTGTCAGCTCATCAAGTGTCATTTTATCTCAGACACTGTTGGTTTGATTTCTACGCAGTGACTGGGGTGTAGCTTTTGTCCTCCTCGTCTGCAGTTACCACGCTCAATCACCCCCACCTTCCTGAACGAGTGCAGAGTAAGTTCTTTCTGCAGCCTTGTCTACAAATTCCATCGTCGGTGAGGTTTCATGGGCAGCACAATAGACTGAGTTTTTTGGCTATTATGACTCATATCTTCCTGCCCCCAACCAGGAAACTGTGATGGTGAACATTTCCTTGTGTACAATACTTGAGTTTCTTTCTATATTTTATCTCTGATATTCTAGATGAGTCTCGATTCAACGAAGGTAATGGAAACAGTTTGACCCTTTCTCACTGGATCTTGCATTGTCTTAGATGGGACCAGAGCAGTGTGTAGTCTTCTGCTAATTACCCTCCACTGAGACAAAGCTCTCTGACTGGTCACCCTGATGTCCCAATTAGGAACTTTTCCTCTCTGACTGAGGGACAAGCAGGACTTCTGATTGGGTGTTAAATTCTCCAAGCGGTCCCTAGTCTCTCTGCGTGGACCTTTTCTTGGCCTCAGGAGGTTTGCTCACACAATGTGGTGATCAGCCCTGCTGAATATTTGCAGCTTCCTGGAAGGAAGTGGGAGATGGTGAATTGCATGCAGCAGGGTTTGGAGTGAGCTCCTCTAGAAGTAAACATGAAGACAAGCCTGGGTGACCTGCTCGGTACAAACCGGGACTCTGTGCCATCGGGACTCATTTATACCCACCCCTCCTGAGCAGTCAAGGTGTGTCTGAGCACACAGACCACAGGCAGGAACAAAGACTGCTCAGAACTGGCCTCGTGAGCTCATGTCAGAAGTACACATTTTATGAAGTGGTGGGAAGAAGGAGGAGACCTCACTTTTTCAGCCTTGAATCTAGAAGGTGTCCCATGTCCTGATACCTGACCACACTCGAGGAGTCAAGGGGAGATTGCTCAGTCCCGGATGTTAAGTTGAAACTTCTCTTTACTAAACTCATTGACTAAAATGCCCCGCCCTACCCTGCCTGGGAAACTCAATAATAGCCCGCCTAAGGGAGTGCTGAGCACAGAGGGTGGCCCAGAGAGGCCCGGTTGCCACCTGTGGTCTGTGGGGTTAGATTCTTGACCTTCCACCTTAGCCACATCAGCCTGTGGGCAGGCGCTGTTGGTATCAGGAGACACAATTATAAATCTCAATGGCGTTGCTGCTCCAGCACAGAATATGGTCACCACCTCTCCGGGGCCCCGTACATCTGGTGTGTGGGTGAGTCAGGACAGTCAGGGCACAAGTCCTGATGGGAGGAAGAGATGTGGGCAGGGTTGGATGTGTGGTCACGATCATTAGGAGACTAGGTAGAAGGAATAGCAGGGCCCCTGTGCTACACAGAAGGTGCCTTCCTGTGGTGACTTTCCCCTGGCTGTGAGCAGCAGTGAGCAGGAGAGAAGGCACTTGCAGGGGGTCCTCAGCGGACCAGCAGACCTGACTCCCCTGGGAGCTGTCAGACCTGTAGAAAGCAAGGCCATGGGATGTGGGCATCAGGCTGTCACTGGCCTGACTCACACTCAGGGGAAGTCAATGACCTGAGGTAGGCGGGTCTCTGCCACAGTGGACCTGGCCAGTGAGGGCACAGCTGCCAACAGCCAGGGGCTCCCAGCTGTGCTGGTAGGTGTGTCAACACTAGTTTGCTCCATTCAGGGTCCCAGACTGCCCTGAAACCTGAGGCTTTAGGAGCTCAGCTGAGCTGGGAGGTCTGGGCATTAATCCTGAATGTTTTGTCAAGGAGTGGCCCTGTTACCATCATGCAGAATTCAAGGACTGTTACTTCGGACACAAGGTGCCATCAGTCTGTCTGTTTACTCAGGTCCTCATCCCAGAAATCCCACTGTGGCATAGACACAGCAGGACAGCCTGGTGCTGCCCACCTGATCCCTCATTTGTCCCATCCTTTACAGGGCAGCCTGAGGCTGGGAGGAAAGGCTCTTAGGGACCTCAGAAATGGGACTGAGCCCAACCTGCTCATGGCTGTGTTCACAGTCCTCCTGAGGGTGGAGAGAATGTGACACAGAAGGAGGTTTCTGTCTCACTTTCCCATCTGCCTGTGTCACTGTGAGCATCATCACTACTGACCCACACCTGACAGTCATAGTTGGCCTCGTCCTCGGGCTGGGCCCTGCTGATGGTCAGGGTGGCCATGGTCTCTGAGTTACAGCCTGAGAATTGGTCCGGGATCCCTGAGGCCCTCAGGTCATCATTACAGATGACCAGCACAGGGGCCTGTCCAGCCTTCTGCTGGTACCAGTACACAGGATATGCTTCTTCAATCATATCTCCACAGCAGGTGATGGTGCTGGTCTGTCCCAAGGCCACCGACACCAAGGGTGGCTGTGTCAGTGGTTTGGAATCCACGGAGTGTGCAAGAGGTGAGAAGAGAGGGTTCTCTAGAACTAAGGACTGGTTCCCAGCTCAAGTGTCTTGTTGTGCTTTGAAGACAGGCAGCCCCTGGAGGTCCTCACCTGGGCAGAGCATGAGGAGGGGAAGCAGGAGAGGGGTCCAGGCCATGGTGGAGACGCCCCAGGGCTCAGCTTCCTGAGACCTCACAGCACCTCTGTGCTCCCCAGGCTTCTCTTATTCCCTTTCAGTCCTTTGAGATTGTGACTGTTTCGTGTTTATGCAAATGTACTACTCCTCATGTGGGTTCCAAGGTGAGGAGCTAGCAGAGATCATCCTGCCACCTACAAGGGCAGGACAGGTGACTGAGGTGTAAGTCCCCAGCTTCTTCTGAGCTGCTTTTCAGGTTAAAAATTAGCCCTCAACTCTAAGATCCAGAATCACAGTCACTTTTTTTGGGTCTGACCACATGACCACTGTCTCAAATACTTTGGAGTTTGTCTTGGGCTGGCTCAGCAGGGCTATAGACCTTCCAGAAGTGTGGCCCTGGGGTCGAGGTGGGCCCTCCAGGAGATAACTGACAACACCTGATTCAGCAGTTGGTGGTCCATGGTCCCCGACCTCTTTGACCTCCCACATCCTCTCTGTGTCCCCATGCACAGTTTTGTCCTTGTCCTCAGCACTTCATTAGACATGTTTCTGTCTTATTAGGGTGTTTGTTCATTGTTTAGTGTATGATGGTTTCCTTGTTTAATATCATTCTGCTTTTGAAGATTCAAACCAACTCCTAGTCCCATTTTATACCTGGTGTTTGTCTAACTTCTATGACACCCTTGTCCACATAGACTAGCAATTGGCATTATCAACTCTTTGATCCTTCAATTTTTTTCATCAATGTTTAACTAACCTGTTTAAAGCACCAGAAATCCAGCCTTGACCAAGACACCAGGTTTAGGCTCCATGTTCTCTATGAAGGTCCCAGAGTCCTGGTCTTTGCACAGGAGGTGAGCTCCAGGGACTGAAATGTCAGTGGTCCCTTCATCAAAGCAGATCCAGTCACTAAGCAAGGATCACCCAGTGACCAGAGCTGTGACCTGAGGAGTCAGAATCCACTTCAGTCTGGAGTGTATTTTAAAGGGTCTGTGAGGCTCCAACCAGGAACCAGAAGGTTTGAGTGCCCACCTCCCCTTACTCCCAAGTTGACCCTGAGCATAAACTTGTAGCCCCAAGGTCAGAGTGCCCCTGGAGATGGGAGGGAGAGTTGGAGGGTAATTGGTCAGGCATCTCTGGATGTGCTAGACAGGGGATCAGCCCCTGAGATCCTTGAGGACAATGAGGAAACCTGAAGTTCAAATGAAGCAGTCTTTGTCCCTGGATCCTGTGAGTGTGCAGGGGTGACATTGTGAGAGTCTGATACTCACATGTGGTCATCGGCTCTCAAAGAGGTGAAGAGGACTTCCTGAAGTACAGTCCCTGCACTGAGCCTTGTACACTGCTGATTCCAGGGCTGGTCTCCCTCTGAGGCTCCACCTGGCCAGTCTATCCACTGTTCTGGGCTTTCCAGCTGTATTTCTGCTGCCTCCTGCTGGTGGGGAGAACTCAGACCAGGAGCTTCCCCTTGAAGGTCACCCCAGAGCACCTGTGACCTGAAAGGGATTGGACCAGGGAGTCCAGTTCCCATCGTCTGCCTGCTGTGATCGCCCTCCCCACCCTGCTCAGTATAGAGAGATAGTATACACGGTGCAATGAGTTGGGTTGGTGTAGTTCCCATAACCATGTCTGAAGAGTAAAATGTCCCTTTTTGATGCTTTGTTTTTATTAGAAGAACAGAGTGCAAGGTAAACTGTAGTTATCCCCCAAAATAGAAATGTCTGGAGATTTGACACACCATTGGGAACTTTGATTTTTCTGTATTTCAGAACTAGAACTGCTGCCCTTTCCACCCCAATATGGGCAGTGTTTTCATACCTGTCACAGGTGAACTTCTGGCAATTGTGCAGTCATAGCCTCATCATCATCATCACATCACCACAACTACCGCCACCACCACCATCATCATCATCATTATGATCATCCTCATCACAGTATCATCATCATCACATCATCATCACCACCACCACCACCGTCATCATTATCATCATCATCATCACCTCATCATTATTTCATCTTTATCATCACCACATTATTATCATGATATCATCATCATCATCATCATCAGCTCATCTTTATCATCATCATCATCATTTTGATCATCCTCATCACATTATCAAAATCAGCACATCATCACATCATTATCATCATTATCACATCATCATTATCACATCATCATCATCATCATCACATCATCATCAGCACCACATCATCATCATCAGATCATTATTGTCATTATCACATCATCATTATGATTAGGAAGTCATCATCAGATTATCATTACATCATCACCATTATCATCATCTTCAATAACACAACATCATCATCATCATTATCACATCATCATCATCATCATGATCATGTCCTTATCATCATCATCACATTCATCATCATCATTATATCATCATCATCATTATTACATCATCACATTATCATCATCACATTATTATTATTATTGTCACATCATCACCAACACCATCACTATCATCTTCATCATATCATCATCATCATTATCACATTATCATCATCACATCATTATCACCAGTGCCATCATCAACATCATCATAATTACATCATAATCACCATCACCATCACCATGATTATCTTCATTACTATGATTTTCTTTTCATCATACACCTCTTGGGCTTAATGGGGTGGGATTTCTACACTAGCCTATACTGCTGTTTTGACAACCTGGAGCCTCCTGCTTCTTGGAGTTGGAGCCTGTCTACCACCCAGAAACATGGTCCTCACTGAGCCCCTGTCCTTGTATGCTTCAGAAAAGGACAAAAAATATTCAAGACAGGGGCCCAAACACTGAGACTCTCATTGAATTCCATATTAAGTTATAGGACCCCTTTTTGGATTTTGTATCATTTAATTGGGGAAAAACTGAGCTTCCTGAGGTCTTTATTGGTTTCCTTATTTCACAGAATGTAAAGTTCAGGCTCAGAGAGATTAAGTCCCCAATACAACAAGCTATTGTAAAGCAAGTTCGGGTGTGGAACCAAGTCAGACCCTGGCTCTTGGGGACAGACCTTACTGAGGACAGGAAGGAAGGAAGGATTATGAGGGCTGGGCTCAGGTTAGAGTTGGAAAAGCTGTGGGGGTGGGGGAGCTGCTTTGCTGTGCAGGGGCCTGGCCTGAATCCTGCTGGCTCTCCCTGCAGTATTGTTAGGTCTTCCATCCCCTGACAAGTGTGAGTGACAGGTGTGTCATGGCCACTTTATTGGGGCAGCTGAGTCTCCAGAAGACCACAGGTCTGCAGGTTCAGGAGGCTGAGGGGCTCACTCTCAGCTGTCCCACTCCCTGCAGTATTTCCATGGCTTAGCTCAGGGTCATGGCCAGTTTCAGGGTTCTTCTCAGGCTGAGCCCGGGGACAGAACCTAGGAGGAAGCATCTGTGTAAACAGTGAAGAGGGGGCATGGGAGAGGGTCCAAGTCATGGTGGGGACACCCCAGAGCTCTGTCTCCTGAGTCCACAGCTGTGCCTGTTGCTGGATTCTGGGCTAGGTTTATGGATCTGGTTCATGTGGACTTGTGTTCACCTGTCATATCGCATGGGTGCGGGATTGTCACTGTTTTTTGTGGGAGAGAAGGGAAAGGTGAGAGGCATTTCTATAGCTGTTCCCCAGAAACATTTACTGTGAAAGTGTTTTTTTATTTTCTTTAATGGTAAATATATACAATATAAACTTTTTCATCTAATCATTTTAAACCATTTGAACATCTATCTGTTCATTATAAATTTTTTATTTATGATTTAAATTTGTGTTTACATAGATTCAAGTGTCCCACCAAATATATCTCTCCCCTCCCCCTCAGTCCCCTCAGTCCTCCCATGCCCTCTCCCCCCAATGCCTTCCCCCCTTCCCTCCAGGATTTGCTGTCCTGTCCTCTATAATGCTGTTATGTATATATAATTTCATTAATCTCCTTTCCTTCTCTGATCCCATCTTCTCTTCTACTTTCCCTTTGATCGCTTTCCCTCTGGTCCCTGTCATCCTGCTTCTAACTCTGTTCCGTTGCAAAGTTCATATTGTTCATTGGATTCCTCAAATGAGTGAGGTCATATGATATTTTTCTTGTTCACTATAAGTTTTTAATGTTTGCATTAGGGAGCAGAATTGGAGCGGGAAACTCATCCTGAACTTGGACTTGGATTTTTGGGTCTTTTATTTACTGCTGTAGGTCTCTTATATGCTGCCCATGATTGGGTGTTGCTCTGAAATTCAATCTGATAATTTCTGTCTTTAATTGCAGTGTTTAGAGATCTTATTGATTGTAATTAGTAATATAGTTTAAATACATCATCTTGTAATTTATTTATTTATTATCTTTTTATTGTTATTTTTCCCTTTTATCTCTCTGTTTAATTAATTGAGCATTTTATGGTTCTGTTTTATCTCCCTTTTTACTTACAATTCCTTGCTTTCTTATTATCTGTAACTTCTCTAAGTCTACATTCAGCTGATGTGGTGTTTATTACATTACACAGAGTAAGAGAACCTTCTCTTCTTATCTCTTTTGGCCTTTCTGCTGCCATTGTCATACGTATTACCGTTGTCTGAGTTATAAATTCCAGTGATCGTGAATTTTTGAAGATGGCAGTGGAGTAGGCGGATGCACAGACGCCCAGCTCTCAACACCAAACTGGAATACAAATCAATTTAGAAAAAATCAGCATGAAAAACCAACACTGAACTGCAAAAACAGCTCTCAAAAACCAAGGAGCAAAGAGGAAGCCAAAATAATCCTGGTAAGGAGTGCCTGAATCTCCTCTGCTTACAGGAATGGAAGGGGGGGGGTGAGGCTGAGAGCCCAGAGAGGATTTCACAGAGGAAAAAGAGCAGAAACTACTGCTCACAGCCACTTACCTGGTGACCAGGGAGCAAGGTGGGTTGAAAAGATCAGCTTATCGCCCAAGTGGAAAGGACAAGGAGAGGGACAGACTGTGAGTGGCTAAGGTATGCAAGAAACGAAATAAAAAAGCTGACTCATTTGTGCTGGAGGTGGCCATAGCTGGAGGAGGGACTGAACCTTTCACAAAACAGAGCTGAAGTGCTTCCGGATCAGAGATCTCCGGACATCTATCCAGCTCCAATCAGCGCAACAAGACAGCTGAAAACAAGAAGTGGGGAGGAGGGGCAGTAACTCAGGTCTCCATGGAGATCTGAGATACACCTCCCCCTACTGAAGCTGAGAAAAAACCCTGCCCCCAGTGAGATTAGTTGGTGGAAGAGACCTTCAGCATCTCAGGTTACACCCACAGCATTCCTGGTTACAGTTTCAAGGAAGTCCCCTGCTGAGATCAGTTAACAAGACTATCACCTGTTAAGAAAACAAACAAATCAAGACTTCAAAGCTGCCCAAATCTGAAAGTGGATTACAAATAATAGCTGATACCAACCCAAGAAGACCTAGAAATAACACAACTGAAAACTGGAGGCAGACAACAGCAAGCCTAGACTCAACCAACTCTACAAATAAAACACCATTATGAGAAGACAAAGGAGTGCAACCCAAATGAAACCACAAGAGACACCTTTGAGAGATGAGCTGAGTGATATGGAAATAATCAAACTTCCAGATGCAGAGTTCAAAATAATGATTGTAAGGATGCTTAGGGATCTTAGAACAACAATGGAGGGGCAGTTTGAAAACCTAAATAAAGAAATAGCAAGTATAAAAAAGGATATTGAAATATTAAAAAAGAATCAGTCAGAGATGACAAATACAATATCAGAAATGAAGACCACAATGGAAGGAATTAAAAACAGGATGGATACAGCTGAGGATCGAATCAGCGAGTTGGAGGACAACTGGAATGAAGGCATGAAAGCAGAGAAGAAAAGAGAAAAGAGACTCAAAAAGTCAGAGGAAACACTTAGAGAGCTCTGTGACAACATGAAGAGAAATAACATCCACATCATAGGGGTTCCTGAAGAAGAAGAAAAAGAACAAGGGATAGAGACTTTGTTCAATCATATCATAACTGAAAACTTCCCTAAATTAATGCAAGAGAAACTCTCACAAGTCCAAGAAGCACGGAGAACTCCATTAAAGAGAAACCCAAAGAAACCTACACCAAGACACATCATAATTAAAATACCAAAGCTAAGCGATAAAGAGAAAATATTAAAAGCTGCAAGAGAAAAAAAAGTTTTCACCTACAAAGGAGCCCCCATAAGGATGACATCCGACTTCTCAACAGAAACACTTGAGGCCAGAAGGGAATGGCAAGAAATATTCAAAGTAATGCAGAACAAGAACCTACAACCAAGACAACTTTATCCAGCAAGGCTATCGTTTAAAATCGAAGGAGAAATAAAAAGCTTCCCAGACAAAAAACAACTCAAGGAATTCATTACAACCAAACCAACGCTGCAAGAAATGTTAAGGGGCCTGTTGTAAACAGATCAAAGTTGGAAAAGAATATAGCAAAAAAAAGGAATACACCTTTAAAGAAGAAAATGGCAATAAACAACTACATATCAATAATAACCTTAAATGTAAATGGATTAAATGATCCAATCAAAAGACATAGGTTAGCTGCATGGATAAGAAAACAGGACCCATACATATGTTGTCTACAAGAGACACACCTTAGAACAAAAGACACACATAGATTGAAGGTAAAAGGATGGAAAAAAACATTTCATGCAAACGGAAATGAAAAAAAAAGCTGGGGTAGCAATACTTATATCAGACAAATTGGACTTTAAAACAAAGGATATAGTAAGGATAAAGAAGGCCACTATATAATGATAAAGGGAGTAATCCAACAGGAAGATATAACTATTATAAATATCTATGCACCTAATATAGGAGCACCCAAATATATAAAACAGACTTTGATGGATTTAAAGGGCGAGATCAACAGCAATACTATAATAGTAGGGGATTTCAATACCCCACTAACATTACTAGATAGATCCTCAAGAAAGAAAATTAACAAAGAAACAGCAGACTTATTGGAAACACTAGATAAACTCGATTTAATAGATATCTTCATATCTTTTCACCCTAAAGCAGCAGAATATACATTCTTTTCAAGTGCTCATGGTACATACTCTAGGATAGACCACACGTTAGGGCACAAAAGTGCTCTCAACAAATTTAAGAAGACTAAAATCATATCAAGCACTTTCTCCGATCACAACGGCATGAAACTAGAAATGAATCACAGCAGAAAAGCTCAAAAATTCTCAAACACATGGAAACTAAATAGCAGGGTGTTAAATAATGAATGGATTAAGAATGAGATCAAAGAAGAAATAAAAAAATTCCTAGAAACGAATGACAATGAGCATACAACAACTCAAAATTTATGGGACACAGCAAAAGCAGTGCTGAGAGGGAAGTTCATAGCACTACAGGCACACTTTCAGAAGCTAGAAAAAGCTCAAATAAACAACTTAACTCTGCATCTAAAAGAATTAGAAAAAGAACAGCAAGTAAAGCCCAAATGTAGTAGAAGGAAGGAAATAATAAAGATCAGAGCAGAAATAAATGACATAGAGGCTAAAGAAACAATACAGAGGATCAATGAAACTAGGAGCTGGTTCTTTGAAAAGGTAAACAAGATTGATGAACCTTTAGGTAGACTCACCAAGAAAAAGAGAGAGAGGACTCAAATAAATAAAATTAGAAATGAGAGAGGAGAAATAACAACTGACACAACAGAAATACAAAATATTGTAAGAAAATACTATGAAGAACTGTATGCCAAAAAACTAGACAACCTAGATGAAATGGACAAATTCCTTGAAACATACAATCTTCCAAAAATCAATCTGGAAGAATCAGAAAACCTAAACAGACCGATTACACCAAATGAGATAGAAACAGTTATCAAAAAACTCCCAACAAAGAAAAGTCCAGGGCCCGATGGCTTCACAACGGAATTCTACCAAATATTCAAAGAAGAACTAACTCCTATCCTTCTCAAACTATTTCAAAAAATTCAAGAGGAAGAAAGACTTCCAAGCTCCTTTTATGAGGCGAGCATAATTCTGATTCCAAAACCAGGCAAAGACAACACAAAGAAAGAAAATTATAGGCCAATATCTCTGACGAATATAGATGCTAAAATCCTCAACAAAATATTAGCAAACCGGATCCAACAATATATGGAAAAAATCATACACCATGATCAAGTGGGATTTATTCTGGGGAGGCAAGGCTGGTACAATATTCGTAAATCAATCAATGTGATTCATCACATAAACAAAAAGAAGGAGAAAAACCATATGATAATTTCAATAGATGCAGAAAAAGCATTTGATAAAATCCAGCACCCATTCATGATCAAAACTCTCAGCAAAGTGGGAATACAGGGAACATACTTCAACATGATAAAAGCCATTTATGAGAAACCCACAGCCAACATCATACTCAATGGGCAAAAATTAAAAGCAATACCCTTAAGATCAGGAACAAGGCAAGGGTGCCCCCTTTCACCACTCTTATTTAACATAGTCCTGGAAGTCCTAGCCACAGCAATCAGACAAGAAGAAGAAATAAAAGGCATTCAAGTTGGAAAAGAAGAAGTAAAACTATCATTATTTGCAGATGATATGATATTGTATATAGAAAACCCTAAAGTTTCAGTCAAAAAACTACTGGACCTGATAAATAAATTCAGCAAAGTGGCAGGATATAAATCAATACTCAGAAATCAGAAGCATTTTTATATACCAACAATGAACAGTCAGAAAGAGAAATTAAGGAAACAATCCCCTTCACAATTACAACCAAAAAAATAAAGTACCGAGGAGTAAACTTAACCAAGGAGACTAAAGACTTGTACTCGGAAAATTACAAAGCATTGATTAAAGAAATCAAGGAAGATACAAACAAGTGGAAGCATATACCGTGCTCATGGTTAGGAAGAATAAACATCATTAAAATGTCTATATTACCCAAAGCAATCTATAAATTCAATGCAATACCAATTAAAATACCAATGACTTACTTCAAAGATATAGAACACATATTCCAAAAATTTATATGGAACCAAAAGAGGACACAAATAGCCTCAGCAATCTTAAAAAAGAAGAATAAAGTGGGAGGTATCACACTTCCTGATATCAAGTTATACTACAAGGCCGTTGTACTCAAAACAGCCTGGTATTGGCATAAGAACAGGCATATAGATCAATTGAACAGAACAGAGAACCCAGAAATAAACCCACAGTTTATTTGTATGGACAACTGATATTTGACAAAGGAGGTAAGGAAATACAATGGAGTAAAGACAGCCTCTTTAACAAATGGTGTTGGGAAAATTGGACAGCTACCTGCAAAAAAATGAAACTAGATCACCAGCTTACACCACTCACAAAAATAAACTCAAAATGGATAAAAGACTTGAATGTAGGCTGTGAAACCATAAGCATCTTAGAAGAAAACATAGGCAGTAAGCTCTCCGACATCTCTCGGAGCAATATATTTGCTGATTTATCTCCACGGGGAAGTGAAATAAAAGACAGGATAAACAAATGGGACTATATCAAACTAAAAAGCTTTTGCACAGCTAAAGACAACAAGAACAGAATAAAAAGACAAACTACACAATGGGAGAACATATTTGACAATACGTCTGATAAGGGGTTAATAACCAAAATTTATAAAGAGCTTGTAAAACTCAACACCAGGAAGACAAACATACCAATCCAAAAATGGGCAAAAGAGATGAATAGACACTTCTCCAAAGAGGACATACAGATGGCCAAGAGGCATATGAAAAAATGCTCAACATCACTAATCATTAGAGAAATGCAAATTAAAACCACAATGAGATATCACCTCACACCAGTCAGAATGGCGCTTATCAACAAAACAACACAGAATAAGTGCTGGCGAGGATGTGGAGAAAAGGGAACCCTCCTGCACTGCTGGTGGGAATGCAGACTGGTGCAGCCACTGTGGAAAACAGTATGGAGATTCCTCAAAAATCTGAAAATCGAACTGCCTTTTGACCCAGCTATCCCAATTTTAGGAATATACCCCAAGGACACCATAGAACGGCTCGAAAAGGAGAAATGCACCCGCATGTTTGTGGCAGCATTGTTCACAATAGTGAAGATCTGGAAACAGCCCAAGTGTCCGTCAGAGGACGAGTGGATTAAAAAGCTTTGGTACATATATACTATGGAATACTACTCAGCCATAAGAAATGATGACATCGGATCATTTACAATAACATGGATGGACCTTGACAACATTATACGGAGTGAAATAAGTAAATCAGAAAAAAAAACCTAAGATGAATCCATACATAGAAGGGACATAAAAATGAGACTCAGAGACATGAACAAGAATGTGATGGCAACAGGGGCGGGAGGTTGGGGGAGGAGAGAGGGGGTGAAGAAGGAGAGAGGGGTTAGGGGAGGGGAGGGGCACAAAGAAAACCAGATAGAAGGTGACAGAAGACAATTTAACTTTGGGGGAGCGGTATACAGCACAATCAAATGTCAAAATAATCTAGAGATATTTTCTCTCAACATATGTACCCTGATTTATCAATGTCACTGCATTAAATTTAATAATAAAAAAACAAAGACATGAAAACAACCAAAAAGCCCTTCAATAGATGACTGGATACAAAAGATGTGGCACATATACACTATGGAATACTACTCAGCCATAAGAAATGATGACATCGGATCATTTACAACAAAATGGTTGGATCTTGATAATATTATATGGAGTGAAATAAGTAAATCAGAAAAAACCAAGAACTGCATTATTCCATATGCAGGTGGGACATAAAAATGAGACTAAGAGACATGGACAAGAGTGTGGTGGTTAGGGGGGGGGTGGAGAGGGAGGAAGAGGGAAAGGGGAGGAGGAGGGGCACAAAGAAGACTAGATAGATGGTGATGGAGGACAATCTGACTTTGGGGGATGGGTATGCAACATAATTGATTGACAAGATAACCTGGACATGTTTTCTTTGAACATATATACCCTGGTTTATTGATGTCACCCCATTAAAATTAATAAAAATTAAAAAAAAGAAAAAAATTCCAGTGATTGTTGTTGTCATATTTTGCATTAGACAATAAATTATCTCTTAAATACATGCAAATTTAAAAATCTTAATGTTTCCCTGTGGTCAGCATTTCTGATTCTTTCATTCATTGTTGTAGTTCCAGATTCTTTCTGGTATCATTTTACTCTGCCTGAGGTGTGTCGTTATTATTTCTTCTTTTTTTATTTATTAATTTTTGAGAGAGAGAGAAAGAAAAGAACAATGATTTCTTGTTCTACTTACTTATGTATTCATTAGATTTGGATTATTATTATTATTATTTTTTTAAACTGCACTTTCTTTTTTTTAATTTTATTTATTTATTTTTTACAGAGACAGAGAGTGAGTCAGAGAGAGGAATAGACAGGGACAGACAGACAGGAACGGAGAGAGATGAGAAGCATCAATCATTAGTTTTTCATTGCACGTTGCAACACCTTAGTTGTTCATTGATTGCTTTCTCACATGTGCCTTGACCACGGGCCTTCAGCAGACCGAGCAACCCCTTGCTGGAGCCAGCGACCTTGGGTCCAAGCTGGTGAGCCTTGCGCAAACCAGATGAGCCCGCACTCAAGCTGGCGGCCTCGGGGTCTTGAACCCGGGTCCTTCCGCATCCCAGTCCGACGCTCTATCCACTGAACCACCGCCTAGTCAGGCTAGATTTGGATTATTTAATGTTCTTTCTGTCTCCTCTTTACATGTCCAATTATTCAGACTGAATTTTTATGAAAGACTACGACTTTAACTTCTACTTAGATATCCAGGTTTCTGGTCTGTCCTACGAATTTCAGAATTCCCAGTTCTACACTTACATGAGGCATTACTTCAAACCCATCTCTCTATCTCTCTTCTCTGGAGAAGCATAACTAATGTACCTTATCAACTAAAACTCTTTTTTGTTAAGTGGTTTTCTTTAAGATTTACTGTACTCACTCCCTAACTTATCAAAGTCTGTGTCCTAGTGAATTTATGACATTTTACATAGCATACAAGGACATCGTAACATGCTCTTCTCTCCCTCCAGCTTCTGAGCTGTCTCTGTCACCTATTTTCATTTTACATTCAATTAAAATCACAACATACTACTTTTGCTTTGAACACTGGACTCTGTTCTTCAGTTGCTAACAAATCGAAAGGTCTCTGTATTTACCCTGTAGTTAGTGTAGCTGAGGTTTTGCATTTCTCTGTGCAGACTCAACCCTCCATGTGTCATCATTTCGTTCTTTCTGAGGGGTGTCCTTCATTATTTCTGGGATGAGGACCTGCTGGTGATCAAGTCTGTAAGTTTGCACATCTCAGAAAAAGTTTTCTTTAGCCTTCATTTCTAAAATATATTTTCACTGGTGAAGAATGCAAGGTTCACAATTTCTTTTAGTATATAAAAAAATGACTCTTCACCTGTATGTGCCTGCATTGCTTTAGGGGAAACCTGCTCTTACTGTGATGCTTGTCCCTGTGTATGTGTGTGTCCCCTCTGTCTGGCTGGTGAGAGGGTCTTTCATCACCAGTTTGCAGCCATTCTATTATGATGTGCACCGGAGCCGTGTTCGCATGTTTCCTGTGCCCAAGATTAGCTGAGCTCTTGGACATATCAGTTTTATTTCACCAAATATAGAACATTTGTGGCTATCATTTCTCCAAACATTTTCTATTCACCACCCCTTCCTCTACTCCATCTCTCAGGGACTCCCAGTTTCAGGTTGTGCACAGTTATGGATGAGGTCTGGTTCTCACTAGGGTTTGGAATGAATTGCCCACAGTCCTCCTGATGCCCTCTCCTGCACTGAGAGTGGTGGAGGACCCACTGGAGGGACCCGCGGGAGCCTTGTTTGGGACAAAGTTACTGCAACCCGGAAGAGAACACTTTACTGGAGAAAGGAAGATGGAGATGGCCCTGTGACGCTGCGTCCCCAGCTGCCCTGGATGGCAGACGTCATTGCAAGTCTGAGCGTGAGTCCATCTCTCATCCTGCTCGTTTTGCACCCTGTCACTCCCTCCCCAGAGACCAGCCTCCTCCTGCCCTCCCACCCCCTTGGGAGTCACACACACCACGGGCATCTCCCAGAGTTTCACCTCAGAATCAGTCACTGGGTCTAGCCCGACATTCTGGGGTCCAACCCTCAAACTCCACATGACCCTGCTCTGGTCAGTGCCCAGCAATCAGATTAGTTGGTGAATACAGTTGCGCTATGCTGACTTAATGGTTTGAGTATGTGTGAAAGGCAATGGTATTTCAGATTCCAGAAAAACTAGGCCGAAAAATCAACCTTTCCTCAAACCTGTTTCCTCTTAAAATGCATTTGAGATGAATTACCCGCAGGGCTGAGACTCCAGTGAGAGGGGAGTTGAATACTTTTGTTTCCAAGTTCCACCTTCCTCAGGCCTGTTGCTGTCTCATTGAACAGGGTCCTGGCTTGTCCTTTAAATGTTAGTGGCCTGGCCAGTTGCCTCAGTGGCAGACAGTCAGCTGGCAATGTGGAAGTGCTGAGTTGAATTCCCGGTCAGGGGCACACAGAAGAAGCAATCATCTGCTTCTCCACACCTCACCCTCACCCTCACCCTTCTCTCTGTCTCTCTCTCTCTCCCTCTGGAAAATGGAACAGCCATTCCTCCCTAGAGACTTCTGAGCCACTGTCCCTATCGCCCCCTGATGGCTATAATTATGTATATCAGGGGCTAGGACATCTCCCTCAACTCCTGTCATGAGGATATCTCATCCATCTGACCTGCTCTGCCCAATATAGAGTCGACAAGCCACATGTGACTGTTGAGAATGAAATGTGGGTCATCCCTGTAAGCTGTGCTGTAGTTCTGAAATACCCACCAGATTTTTAAGATTTATTATAAAATAATGTCAAATAGATCAATATATCGATATTTAATTTATATTGAAATACCATTCTCCACTAATCAGTCTAAAGAAAATATATTATGAAAACTAATTCCACCAATTTCATCTTATATTTTAAATGTGGCTAAAGGAACATTTAAATTACAAATGTGGTTCAAATTTTATTTCTGTTAAACAGGGCTGCAGTGCAAACTCGAAATATATGCCATTTACTTGCTTTTGTAAATACAGAGCGGTTTCTCACTCAGAAGGAAAACAGCCTCAGTTATTTCTTTTATTGAGTGTGAGGCAGGGAATCAGGCAGACTGACTACCACCAGGATCCACTTACAAGACACATCAAAGCTCCCTACAGGGTGATGCTCTACCCATCTGGAGCCACTGCTCCATTGCTCAGCAACCGAGCTATTTTAGCACCTGACAGGAGGCCATAGAGCCATCCTCAGTGCCTGGAGCCAACGTGCTCAAATCTTTTGATTCATAGATGCAGAAGAGGGAGAGAGAAAGAGAAGAGAGAGTGGGTGAGGTGGAGAAGCAGACTGGTCCTCTCTGTGTGCCCTGGCCTGAAAATTGAACCTGGGACTTCCACACACCAGGCCCTATGCTCTACACTGAGCAATTCAGCCAGGGCCCTTGGTCCTTCAATTTTGATAGCACAATTGGAGGCCACAGGATGGAGGGTGAAGACCAGGAATTCTGGGGTGAGACACCTCCTGTTTGCTACTGGGTGGGCACTTTCTAGTTCTGACCTCAGAAGGTGCTCGGCCTCCTGTGCCTCAGCTTCCCCCACCTGAGAATTGAGGGATGATGAGCATATGCTTGTCTCATAGAGTATTTGCGATAAGGAGTTTAAAAAATATAAAGTGCTATGAACTGGTGCTGTTACTTATTAAACATGTATGAATGTTATACTCTTTCTTTTTCTATTCATATTATTCATTCTTATTCATATTCTTTTTAAGAACAAAAATTTTCCCATTGATTTGAGAGAAGAGAGAGAAGAGGAGAGGAGAGAGATCGCATCAATTTTGCCATTGCAATTAGTTTTTCCATTAGGTGTGAACTCATTCATTGGTTTTCATCTGTGCCCCAGCTGGTGTAACACCGTTCACAAGGTCAACACTTTGCTGGACCCCTGTGCACAAATCTCCCCCCAACAGACGGAGTCTAACTGAGTCAAGTTATAAATGAGACAGGACATGTGCTGGCAAGATTCACAGAAGAAATACGGGTCTCATGAGATTACTCAGGAAAAGCACCTCCTCACTCAGTCTCATGTCAGGGATGGTCTCCTGAGAATGGAATTTTATACAGGACCTTAGGGTAATGTGGGGTTAGCCCGGTGGGATTTGGTTCCCCTACAGAGGATGAGGGATAGAGCTAAGAGCAACCACAGTGGAGAAGGGAATTCCTGAGCATTTGGGGGCATCTTCGATGCTGGACCACAGTCTACTGGGCTCCAAGGCGGCTATTTGCAGATGTATCCTGACCTGCAGCCACAGGAGCCCCGTCCCCTAGAACTGCCCTCTCAGGTCACAGGGCAGTGAGGAAAACGTCACCTGTCCCCCTTTACTTTCCCTGGTAATGGGAAGGGAGGACAGACCTGAAAAACTGGACAGAGAAGTCCTGTCCCAGGCATGGTGGAAACAGAAGTAGAGGCAGGATCTCAAGGTGACACCTGCGGTGTTCACACTTGGACTCTGCGAATCAGGACCCATTTATACCTGCCTCTCCGGGCCTGTCACATGGATGTCTGAGCACACAGACCACAGGCAGAGACAGAGTTTGTTC